>NW_021229670.1:0-1379 GCF_002162155.2 Triticum dicoccoides | reverse complement strand
AACGGAAGGAGTACCTGGCAGCTCGCATGGCTGGTGCTTGTACACGTGGACCTCGGGGATGAAGGCGTGGTGGTCGTGGAGGCCATGGACCTTGCGGTAGAGGTAGTAGGTCACGAGCTCCTGGTTTGTCGGGTGGAAGCGGAACCCCGGCAGGAGCTGCTGCTGATCCACCGCCATCGCTGGATCTACTCTCACCAATCACCAAGGGCTTCGTTGATGTGTGTGTTTTCAGTTGAGAGAGGGGGGATTTGATCGAGAAATGGCGGCGGAGAGGCCGCGGATTAGAATTACCCTCCGGTAAGAGTAAAAGTGAAAAGAGGGAATGGATCGCGTGAGCCAGCTAGGAGAAAAGCCGCTAGCTAAATTCGCTCTCACACAGTTGTTGGATTCTAGGGCTTCAATATTAATATTGTTTTCTTCTCTGAGTGGCATCGCAGAGAGAATTAGCTACTCTGGATGTGGCCTAGGACTTTGATGAGAAGCACTTTGCTCTCTGCCGAGGGGCTGCTTTTGATTTGGGGTAAAATTTCCTTTGGATTTCAAATGTCGGAGAGGAATGCGAACCGAGGGGCCTTATATAACAGAATTTAAGTGGGCATACAAGGTTACACTGCCTCCAAGCAATCGGAACAAAACGCGTACACGGTCGGGTATAATATAATCATATGGTATGACATGAATGTGCCCGGTCCCGGTGTATGCAACGCTGGGGCATACCATATGATTATAATATAATCATATGGTCAGTGTCTCCTCACTCCTCTACGAACTGCTGCCTACCTACTGAACTAAGTCTGGAAACCAGGGTTCTTGGGAGCCAATCACCTAAACTCAAGAACTCCCTCGAGAGCCAACGTTCTGGTGAGTCGAGGCTGGGGTCTTCATGGTGGGCCGCACCTGCCAGTGTCTGGCGCTCTGGTTGGACCTAAAAAAAACTCTCGCCCATGACTGGCTCATCTCATTTCCTCCCGAGCCACAGTCAACTCTCCTCCTGCCCAGCTCGCTCCTCACACTCCCAGGGCTCATGCTTATAGGTGGACCTCGGGGATGAAGGGGTTGTGGTCATGGCGGCCATGGACCTTGCAGTACAGGTAGTGGATCACGGTCTCTTGGTCTGTTGAGTGGAAGCGGAACCCGGTCGGGAGGTGATCCACGGGCACCCTTGCAATGTCCGCCATTGCTGAAGCGCTCCCACGTTGGGATTAGAGCATCTCCAGCCGTTGGCCCTCCCAGGAGGTTCTAAAAATCGCCCCCGGGGATGCACCGGCGCTAACCCGCGCGCTGGGGGCGTGATGCCCCCCAGTCGCGGCGTCCACGTTATTTTGAAAAATTTAAACACGGCACAAATACGGCGCAAATTTATTGCAAACTTAGGCGAG
>NW_021229669.1:0-804 GCF_002162155.2 Triticum dicoccoides | reverse complement strand
CCCAGGAGGTTTGCTTCCTCCTCGTCTTCCTCCTCGCACTCCTCCTCACACTCTTCTTCCCACTCCTCCGTCTCTCCAGCGTTGCTCGGCGTCAAGGCCGAGCCCGCAGCGGAGACGCCGCTCGGCCGGCGCACTCGCAGCGCCGGCATCGTCATAAACGAGGGCGGCCTGCGCGCCTCCTCGTCGGCTCCTCCGCGCTTCGTCAAGCCAAAGACGGAGCCGGGGCTTCCCGCCGTGAAGATGGAGCACGGCGACGTGGAACTCGACGACAAGGCGGCCTTGAATTGGGCGCACAAGGACTACCTCAAGATGGAGATGGAGCGCCAGTGCACCGTCCTGCAGCACTTCGAGCAGCTTCCGGGGCCGCGACGAAGGAGGCATCGTCATCCTCGATGACAGCAACGACGATGACGCGCCGCCACCACCGCCGGTCCGCCATGGCGACGCCGGCCAGGGGTCCAGCAGGGGCGTCCGTGTCAAGGAGGAGAAGGCCAGCGATGACGACGACGGCGAGGATGGCGGCGACGAAGGCGACTACGCCGCGTTCAGCGACTTCTTCGCCCCTTAGTTGTAGTTTAGGCCTTTTTTAGATAAATTTGTTATGTAAACCGCGAACATGTATAATATATGCCAAGTTTGCCGAATTTTAGCCGAGTTTAACTGAACTATGCCAAATGTTTTTTTTTTAATTTAGACGGCGTCTGGGGGCGGTCCTGGGGTCAGCGCCAGGAAACCATCTCGCCCCCAGACCTTTTTTTGCGCCGGCTCGCCCCCTGGTGATGATTTTACGCACCCCCTGGGGGG
>NW_021229668.1:0-529 GCF_002162155.2 Triticum dicoccoides | reverse complement strand
AGCAAGTTGGCGAATGAAGAAATCATGTGTATTGAAGCATTTTCCATGAAGAATGTAGAAGACCAAAGTCTTCATTGCACCTTCCAGCTTGGCATGGGGAGAATGTCCTTTGATTGGCCAGAGAGTTCACCTTATGATGTGATAAATGGTTCTTGGCAGATACTCAAGGTCTTCAACGAAGAACTCCATGGGATAAGCAGCATCTTGGGGCAATGGCTTCATCATACTAAGCATCTGACTCATATTAGGTTCAGTCTTCTGAAAGATGCTCTCAATAGCTTCACTATGAAGCTGACAGCCATGCTCGTAGAGATCGCCAGGAGTGGGCAAACCAGTGAGCTCAATGATGTCAAAGTCTTTGGCTTCGTGATGAACGTTTCCTGTCATCCACTCCAGGACCCAAGTCTTCGGATCTCTGCTATACCCGCGGATGTGAAGTGTGGCATAGAATTGGAGCAGCAACTCTTCATTCCAATGCTCTTGGTCAGTGACGAACGACAGCAGTCCAACCTCTTTGAAGCAATCCAGA
>NW_021229667.1:0-1073 GCF_002162155.2 Triticum dicoccoides | reverse complement strand
ATTTGTTTTACACTCACATCTAATATTGGGGTGTTGTATGCTTAGTACAGTGCTCTATCCAGAGTTGGAAGATTCAAATGAGCTTGCCTTGTTTATCTTCTCAGCTCTTGCGCAACTACGAATTAGCTAGCTAGTTTGTTAGTTCCCTGGCTGGAAAGTGGAAACACAACTTACTTGTATATCCTGTCGGTGCTCAACTTGCTGCAGGTACTATGCCTCCTGCCTAGTGAGCTGCAGGTCTTCTTCCCCCATCACCTGCAGGCATTGACGACCACCATGGCCTGCTAGAGCTCCTGCTCAGGTGATGACGCACCCGTGCTCCTCCGACCATGTTACTGCCGACGCCATGTAGCGGCAACTTGCAGCAGGATCCCCGACCCCTTCCCAACGAGCTGCCTGCAGGTATGCCCTCCTCTCCTTCCTCCCCGTTATTGCGGAACCTTACGCTTGCATGTGTAAGTGAAGCATTCTTGCTCTTGTGAAGACCATAGGCACATCCAAATCAAATAAACTTGGTACCAAGCATAATTAGTAGTGCATCCTCTCATGTCTTGCCCAACTAGCATTTCACTAGTTAGTTCCCAGGAAATACAACTTGCTTGTATATACTAGCTCCTTAGTGTACATCTTGCTGATCCTTGTTTTGTGAGTTGAACAACTCTTGCTTTATTTTGGTTTGAGTTGATGTATTGACACACAAGAATGATCGATCAAAAATTCATCTTCTCATGTATCATCACATATCAGCATGTCTAGTTAGTTTGTCACATCTTTACTGTTTTAGTACATAGTTTCAGGGATCATGCTTTATCAGTGGTCCCTATCAAGTTCCATATCTTGTCAGTAGCTGGCTGTATGTACGCCACCCGCTTGGGTACGTTCCCCTTCCTCATGGTCTCACTGTCTCGTTTGTTGCCAGGATTCAGGCAGGCATGTGAAGATGAGAAGAGCAGCAAGCTGGTGAGCAAAGTCTTCTTCTGCAGTGACAACAACCTCATGAGCACCGGGCTGCACGACCGCCTGCAGCTGCAACAGAGGAGCGGGAATGAGCTGCAGGCACTAGACGACCAGGA
>NW_021229666.1:0-419 GCF_002162155.2 Triticum dicoccoides | reverse complement strand
CACGCCGAAAGGAGGGATGGAGAAAACTTGCTTGGCGGCGCAATGATCTGTAACGGTGGTGAGAAACCATATGAAGGGGCGACGGCTAGGGTAGACGTCTGCCTGACTATATAGTGCGGGCCGGGTAGGTCGTGGGAGTAAACCCCACGTCCGAGTCGTCACGATCCAAAAGAATCGGAAACGGTTCAGTAATTAACGCGTCCATTAATTATTAATTAATGACTCATTAATTTTTCCCGAACAGCAAAAATATAGACAACGTCCTCGGCTCGGCTCAATCCCGCAACCCACGGCGCGGCGCGTCGTGACGAGGCATGGCGAGCGAGGACGAGGAGCGCGCGTGTAGGTCTCCTCTTCCCATGCTCATACAAGTGGTAGAAGAGCTCACCTTATAAAGAGGTGCAACACTCTCTCAACTT
>NW_021229665.1:0-1593 GCF_002162155.2 Triticum dicoccoides | reverse complement strand
GCTCCTGCTACTGCTCCTGCTGGTACCCAGGAGGATGATGAGTATGCGGGCGATTATGAGGATGAGGTTGATCAAAATCAGATCTACGAGCAGCCACCAGCACCACCACCAGCAGGTCGACCTCAGGTATATATTCGTAATGGTAGGCCTGCACCACCACCTCAGGTACGAGATGATGTCCATATTCCTAAACTGAAATTGAATATTCCACCATTTGAGGGTAGATATGTTCCTGATATATATCTTACTTGGGAGTTAGAAACTGAACAACGATTTACATGTTTACAATATCCTGAGGAGAGACGAGTTGCTGCTGCTGTTTGTGCTTTCACTAGTTTTGCATGTGTATGGTGGTCTGAACATTGTAGATTATATCCTATTCCAACTACTTGGGCTGCTTTGAAAACTGTTATGCGTACGCGTTGGGTTCCACCATATTATCAACGCGAATTGCTTCAAAAATTGCAGCGTTTAAGACAAGGAAAAAATTCTGTAGAAGAATATTATCAGGAATTACAAACTGGCATGATTCGATGTGGTATTGTTGAGGAGAATGAAGCTATGCTTGCACGTTTTCTGGGTGGATTAAATAGAGAGATTCAGACCATTCTAGACTATAAGGAGTATACTAATATCACTCGTTTATTCCATCTTGCTTGTAAAGCTGAACGTGAAGTGCAGGATCGACAAGCATTGGCGCGACCTAACTTTTCTGCAGGCCGACCTTCCTCATGGACGCCGCGTGCATCTTCTACTTCAACTGCACCAGCACCTCAATCAGGTGCCTCCTACAGCCGTGATACAAGAAAACAGGCACAACCACCATTATCTGCCAAGAGCGCACCTGCTGGGCCTGCACAGAGTTCTTCTTCTTCCATGGCATCAACAGGGCACACAAGTGATATTATTTGTCGTCGTTGTAAGGGAGGAGGTCATTATGCGAGGGAATGCAAATCTCTGCGTGTGATGATTGCTACCGCGGATGGTGGATATGAGTCCGCTAGTGACTATGATGAGGAGACATTGGCTCTTATTACACGTGAAGAACATGGTGGAGATGATTCTGATCATGAGACGCAATACATGGCTCCTGAAGACGCTGACAGGTATGAATGTTTAGTTGCTCAACGTGTTTTGAGTGTGCAGGTCACACAAGCTAAGCAAAATCAGAGGCACAATTTGTTCCATACCAAGGGAGTTGTGAAGGAACGTTCTGTGCGCGTCATAATAGATGGAGGGAGCTGCAACAACTTGGCTAGCATGGAGATGGTGGAGAAGCTTTCTCTCACCACAAGACCACATCCACATCCTTACTACATCCAATGGTTCAACAACAGCGGCAAGGTTAAGGTAACACGTACTGTTCGTGTGCATTTTAGTATCTCTACATATGCTGATTATGTTGATTGTGATGTGGTACCTATGCAAGCATGTTCCTTATTACTTGGTAGACCATGGCAATTTGATAAAAATTCTGTACACCATGGTAGAAACAATCACTATACTCTTGTTCATAAGGATAAAAATATTACTTTGCTTCCTATGACTCCTGATTCCATTTTGAAAGATGATATTAATAGAGCTAATAAAGCA
>NW_021229664.1:0-1009 GCF_002162155.2 Triticum dicoccoides | reverse complement strand
GTGAAGATCATCACCGCGGGCCATGTGGATATGAAGGAGATAGTCTTCGATCCAAACCACGGGGTCTGTTGTGCTGTCGTAGGATTCAATGTTCATGGGTTTGAACCCTTCGGGGATTTGATGATCCATTACTTCATCTGTGAAGCACAGTGGGTGTGCGGCGCCTCTGTATTGGGCTATATCACGACGCAGCTCAAGCGAGCTTTGTCTACTGTGTTCGGCCCGGCCGGAATTGTTATATCCGGCGTGACGATTGTCGTCGCGTATCGTGGGGCGCCCACGCGATCCGTAGATCGATCTTGTTTGTCTTGCCTTATCCTCCAATATGCCTCGCAAGTCCGGCGCGTTCCCCCGTGGCTTTGTACTTTTCGAGTGATGTCGGGGTGCGGCTTTAGTGGAGGGCCTAGAGGCCTCTCTGTCGCGGCCACGAGGTGGCCGGTCGGCCGTATTGGGAGCTGGTGATGTAGGCTTATATGCTTCCTCCTCTAGTTAGGGCAGCAGCTTGCGTTTGGGGTAGCTTTTGGAGGGGCGTTTGAGTTCGTACTCTTCGGCCGCAAGGACTTCAGTCCATCTATCGGCTAGCAAATCTTGATCATCTCTAAGTTGTTGCTGCTTTTTCTTGAGGCTGCTTGCCGTGGCCATAAGCCTGCGTTTGAAACACTCTTGTTCGACGGGATCCTCAGGAACGACAAATTCGTCGTCGTCGAGGCTTGCCTCGTCTCCGGAGGGAGGCATGTAATTATCGTCGTCTACCTCTTCGCCTGCCGCTCTCTCACGAGGGCTGGCTTCTCCGTCCTCCTGTGATGAATCTTGCTGGAGGGGGTTGTCTTCGGCACTGTCCGGGGAGTTATTATCTTCGGTGCTGGAATCTCCATTCTTGCTGTGGCGGGATTTGGAGCGGCGCCGCTGACGCCGGTGCTTAGGCTGTTTCTTGGAGGGGTCATCCTCTGCTGTTCCATCGCCATTCCCATCCTTTGGGATGTCCACAATGTATATGTCGTATGACGAG
>NW_021229663.1:0-712 GCF_002162155.2 Triticum dicoccoides | reverse complement strand
AAAACTCCCTTACTGATCATCCTCAAAAGAGGCACGGATCATTAGGAAACAAGCTGGACATATAGCATCATGAACTAAAATATCCCAGACTTAGTGAAAATCACTGTCCCTGAAATCTGCAATCTCAGGTACCTCTCTTCGCAAGCTTGCACAAGACAACACACACATCCTAAAAATGCATGGGTGGCACCTCTGGAAAGGAGACAAAATGCTTCACAATTCATCCCAAAGGGGCACAGGCATAGCATGCACGAATTAAACATGACAAAAATGACAAAAGTGCATGATGATCTAACGGATCTGCAATTTTACTCACGAAGCCTCCTTCTAACAGCATTTTGGGTATCAAGATGACCTAAAATGCAAATGATGCAATGGAATGAAATGATGTACATGTCGAGGCAAAGATTTTGATATATCATACGCCCAAAATGGAGCTACGGTTGCGGAGATACAAGCAGTCAAAGGATGCACGAAAATTAGGGTTTCGGGGGAGAGAAGTCAACCGAAAACTCAGATCCAGATCGGGATCTCGCGGGTACTGTTCACCGGCGCGTTTTCCGAGGATGACCAACGCCGGAGCTCGTCGGTGCCGGCCGGAGTGGGGGAAGAGGAGGCCGGGGTGAGGGAGAGGAGGCCGGGCGGCGCCGGAGGAGGAGGCGGCGACCGCGGGCGGCGGCGTCCGAGGCGGCGCCGGCCGGTGCGGGTGGTG
>NW_021229662.1:0-906 GCF_002162155.2 Triticum dicoccoides | reverse complement strand
AACTGTTACATTTGCGAGTTGGCAGGTATTCAGATTGGAGCCCTCTTTCTTTTACTTGATTAAAATTGCAACATCCGATACAATAGATGTCCCAATAAGAAAGTGGATCATGCTTGGTCAGTTATTGATCAAATGCCACTCGTTCTTGCTTCACTATAGCACAGTCCCAAGCATTTTAAAATTCTCATGGACCTGCCTCCAATAAGGACTATTTTGTTTATTATGTGCGCTAGAGTTAGAAAGATTAATAGTATGAAAGAGTTTAGTAGGAGTAGTTTGAAAGGTTTTGCTTATTTTGCTTTTCTGCTGCGAGTGGAGAGTTTTAAAGTGTTTTCGGCAAGTGCGTGCTACTAGGAGAATGCATTGACAGTTTAATTAATAGTACATCACTTCATTTGTAGTGTCATTCTGATGATATCGAGGAAAATACACAACTAGGCAACCACCCAACAGTGATACACTAGCAATTTCTGTAAGTAATGGCAGAGATCATGATTCTTCTAGCCATTAAAAAGATCGGAAATGCCTTGGCAAATGGAGCGGCAGACCAGGCCAGCACTCAGTTTGCGAAGTACCGCATGCAACTAAAGGAGTTACAGGGCAACATGGGTCGTGCTGCGAGAGAGCTTCGTGTAATGCATGATGTTCTTTATCAAATGGACATTCGAAACTGTGATGATCAAGTATATGAGGGCTGATTGGAGGAGGTAAGGAAGGTAGCACATGTGATGGAGGACATGGTGGATGAGTACTTGTATCTAGTTGGCTGGTAACAGGATACAAGGCGTTGCTTTTTCCTGAAGAAAGGGTTCAGAAAACCAAGATCTATGCTTTCTTTGAACCAAATAGCTTTCAAGGTGAAGGAAATAGAGAAAGACCTTGCACACCTGTCAGAGACAAAAAAAA
>NW_021229661.1:0-1036 GCF_002162155.2 Triticum dicoccoides | reverse complement strand
TGGTAAGATTTTGTCATCGAAAATGAAATCCACTCGTATGGCTATACGAAATAATGATAAATACAAGTATATCGAGCTTGAACTACTTTAATACTCTTTCTCATGCGAGATTTATTATTATTCATGACCTTTACAAGGGAATGGTAGCCTCATACATAAGTTGGTCAACTAACGGGATGACATGACAGACAACAAAGCAAACTACGCAGATTTATCTTTTCCTTTATATCCCTGTGACCACTGACTGCAGCAAGCAAAGAACCTGATGATGGGTCCTGATGTGCAGAAGCAAAGAATTCACAGCTTTAGCTTTTGAGAGGGAAAGCAAAGAGAAAAAGCAAAGCATACGCATGGAAAGCAGGTAATGTATATGCATAGGCATGGGCCGATGTTTCCCATACTATCTAGCTAACCTTGTATCCATTCCTCGATATGCGAGGGCGTGCAACTTTCAGTTTGCTTCTGTGGCGTATGAAGGCTTGTGCCACCGCAGCAATTAACCAAGGTAACTACATCAATCCTCTGTATACAGGGCCGGTCCTGAGATTTTGGGGGGCCGGGGCGAAACCAAAACTCGGGGCCCTTAGTATAACCAATATTGTAAATATTGTAATAATAATGACTATGTGTGTATATGAAATGTTACCAATAAACGCTTAAATGCATGCAAAACAATATACATATAAAATAATTATACATGTTACCTTTTAAAACTTCTATCATTTCTCAATGCAAAGTCACTTATGAAGGGGTCGGCGTCAATCTCTTTCAGTAAATTCGTGTTGCTGCATAATCTTGGCAAGCCATTTAAACTCTCTTGAGTCATTGTTGATCTCAAATAGTCCTTCAATAATTTTAACTTTGAAAAGCTTTCTTTCAACGGATGCGATAGTTACATGCACTGTAAATAAGATGATAATTAAGCTATGGACTATAGAGGTACTAGGATAAAAATTGAATTCTCTCACGTGCTCGAAAATCAAAATAGCATACATTGCACTATCTGAGAAAGCAAGTTTCATAATCTTTACTTAAA
>NW_021229660.1:0-946 GCF_002162155.2 Triticum dicoccoides | reverse complement strand
ATTATAATTCAGGAAATTGTAAAAACTTCTAAAAATCATAGAAATTCAACCGTAACTCCAAATTAAATAAATTATATATGAAAAATTATCAGAAAAATTCAAGGAATCCATCTATACCATTTTCATGCATGTTAGAACAACTTATCACTACTGTTTAGCACAAATCATATAAAGGGCATTTAATTAATCATATATGGAGTTTGAATTTGAATTTTAGATTCAAACCAACTTCATTTAATCTGGTTTTAGGTGCATTAGCCCAAAACACATTCATATTGCCATGTCATAGCATGCATCATATTGTGCATTGCATTGATCGTGTTTTCTGTATTTGCCGGTATTTGTCCCCTCTCGATAGACGTGATACCGATGATGTGATCGTTGACACTGATGAAGACTCAATGTTATCTTCAGAAGTGCCAGGAAAGCAAAACCCCCTTGTTCATTCCGATAAAATCCCACTCTCTCGCTCCTGCTCTCTTTTAGTGCATTAGGACAACAACGACATATTTGATACTTGCTGCGGTAGCTGAACCCTTTATCCTTTGCATGACCTGTCATTGCCACAGTAAATAGATGAAACCCACTAGCATGAGTAGGAGTTGTTTGAGCCCTGATGTGCCTACTCATTCATGCTTGTTTGTCATGCCTGCTACTGCTTAGAGTTGAGTCAGGTCTGATTCATCGGGGATGAATCAGAGGCGTGTGAACATGTCCTACTGTGTGTGAGCTAAGTGTGTGAACACGATTTGGTAAAGGTAGCGGTGAGAGGCCATGTAGGAGTACATGGTGGGTTGTCTCATTGCAGCCGTCCTCAGGAACTGAGTTCTGTGTTTGTGATCCATGATCAGTTACTACCACACATTGGGCTCCGGGCGCTCCAAGCCCTCTCGACTTATTAATCAACTTGATCTCTGTCCAGGAGTTGCAACTAGTTTCTGGTGTT
>NW_021229659.1:0-1437 GCF_002162155.2 Triticum dicoccoides | reverse complement strand
CAAGCCATAGAAAATAAATGGATCTTTAAGAAGAAGACAGACGTGGATGGTAATGTGACCATCTATAAAGCTCGGCTTGTCGCTAAGGGTTATCGACAAGTTCAAGGGGTTGACTACGATGAGACTTTCTCACCCTTAGCGAAGCTGAAGTCTGTCCGAATCATGTTAGCAATTGCCACATTCTATGATTATGAGATATGGCAAATGGACGTGAAAACGGCATTCCTTAATGGTTTCCTTAAGGAAGAATTGTATATGATGCAGCCGGAAGGTTTTGTCGATCCTAAGAATGCTGACAAGGTGTGCAAGCTCCAACGCTCGATTTATAGGCTGGTGCAAGCATCTCGGAGTTGGAACATTCATTTTGATGAGATGATCAAAGCGTTTCGGTTTATGCAGACTTATGGAGAAGCCTGTATTTACAAGAAAGTGAGTGGGAGATCTGTAGCATTTCTCATATTGTATGTGGATGACATACTGTTGATGGGAAATGATATAGAATTCTTGGAAAGCATAAAGGCCTACTTGAACAAGTGTTTTTCAATGAAGGACCTTGGAGAAGCTGCTTATATATTAGGCATCAAGATCTATAGAGATAGATCGAGACGCCTCATTGGTCTTTCACAGAGTATGTACCTTGACAAGATATTTAAGAAATTCAAAATGGATCAGTCAAAGAAGGGGTTCTTGCCTGTATTACAAGGTACGAGATTGAGCACGGCTCAATGCCCGACCACGGCAGAAGATAGAGAAAAGATGAGTGTCGTTCCCTATGCCTCGGCCATAGGGTCTATCATATATGCTATGCTGTGTACCATACCTGATGTAAACCTTGCTGTAAGTTTGGTAGGAAGGTACCAAAGTAATCCCAGCATGGAACACTGGACAGCGGTCCAGAATATCCTGAAGTACCTGAAAAGGACTAAGGAAATGTTTCTCGTTTATGGAGGTGACGAAGAGCTCATCGTAAAGGGTTACGTCGATGCTAGCTTCGACACAGATTTGGATGACTCTAAGTCACAAACCGGATACGTGTATATTTTGAATGGTGGGGCAGTAAGCTGGTGCAGTTGCAAGCAAAGCGTTGTGGTGGGATCTACATGTGAAGCGGAGTACATGGCAGCCTCGGAGGCAGCACAAAAAGCAGTCTGGGTGAAGGAGTTCATTACCGACCAAGGAGTCATACCCAATGCGTCAGGCCCAATGACTCTCATCTGTGACAACACTGGAGCTATTGCCCTTGCCAAGGAGCCCAGGTTTCATAGGAAGACCAAGCATATCAAGCGTCGCTTCAACTCCATTCGTGAAAGTGTTCAAAATGGAGACATAGAGATTTTTAAAGTACATACGGGCCTGAATGTAGCAGATCCGTTGACTAAACCTCTCCCTAGAGCAAAACATGATCAACACCAGAACTACATGGGTGTTCGATTCATC
>NW_021229658.1:0-2259 GCF_002162155.2 Triticum dicoccoides | reverse complement strand
ATCAGCTAGAAATATGGCAGCAGACCAGTGTTGTCTGCTTTACGACCATTTCGTGTAAGGAAATTGTGACCTTTCTGACCAAAATGGTCGTTATGGTTTAGGGTTTGGAGCCCCTTGAACAGCTTTTGACCAATTGGTCTCAAATGGTCATAGATTTACGACCAATTCGTTCAGGGTCACTGACAGAAGGTCACAAGTTGACATATTTTTTGTAGTGTACATCTACTACATCATTCAATCACAGAATCTATATATAACTATCTATAAATGAATCCAATGAAAATAAACTTTAACTAATCAACTAATTAAAAAATCATAACTACTACATCTACTGGATGTGATTCAATCACAAATTCTACATATCAGTGGCTCTAATTGAACCCAGTACGAAAAATCCCCAACTAAACATCTAATTAAAAAACAATAACTACTAAATCTACTGGATGTGATTCAGTCACACATTCTACATATCAGAGGCTATAAATGAATCCATTACAAAAAAAATCTAAGTAAACATCTAATTAAAAGCCATAACTACTACATCTACTGGATGTGATTCAATCACAGATTCTACATATCAGTGGCTCTAATTGAATCCAATACAAAAAAAACCAAGTAAACATCTCATTAAAAAACCCTAACTACTTGATCTACTGGATGATTCATTCGCAGAATCCAAACTTAACCTTCACTATGAATCAATCAAACATCTAAGAACCCTAATTATCAGAAGGGGATGCAGCAACTAGCAACAACAAAAAACCCTCACACCTAAATCTACTGATTAACGGGGGTAACTACCAATGGAGGGGACTGCTGGCAAGGATTACATGCAGGTCCACGTGCTCGCCGCCGGCCTCCGTAGGTCCATCAGAAGGGCCGCTCGACGCCGTCACGCCAAGCTCCGGCACGGCCGAGTCCGCCACGACCACCTTCTTCAACTCCAGATCCGCCGCCGCAGCGACCAATCCAGTGTGTGGGGATGCAGCACCTCCTGCACCCGCACCGCCGACGAGGGTCTGCACGGCATCTGCCACGGTCTCCGTGCCCGTCTTCTGCAGATCTCCATCTGCGACGGCGGCTTCGCCATGCCCTTGCTCCATCCGAGCCAGAAGCAACACTACTAGGAAAAGGGCTATAGATGGAAATGACACTAATGGCGCACCAGACATGTGGTGCGCCATTAGTATATACTAATGGCGCACCACCTTCTGATGCGCCATTAGTGTTGAAACTACTAATGGCGCACCCTGCCCACGGTGCGCCATTAGTACCAAATTTTTTTTTTGAACTAGTGTGCCTGTCCAAACATACTAATGGCGCACCGTGGGTGTGGTGCGCCATTACTAGTTAAACTAGTAATGGCGCACCATGCCACGGTGCGCCATTAGTAACCTTGGCCACCACTTGCACCGAATGCAACCCCCCCCCCCTAGTGGATCGCCTTTTCAGTTTAAAAAAAAATAAAAGAAAATGATAAAAATGTCAAAAAAATAAAAGAAAATAAGTTTCCCATGTGATATGTGGCCTAGTTGTTGGGAAAATTTGCAAATATGAATTTTGACTTCATTTGCAAAATCTCACGAGAATTTGTAAAAATGGGCATAACTTTTGCATACTAACTCGGATGAAAAAGTTTTTTATATGAAAAATCATCTACTCGAAAAGTTACATCCAAATTTAACGGGGGGAACCCGGTTAAACATTTTCAAAATCCTCAAAAACCTAACAGAAAAAAAGATACGGGGCTTTTAAGATCTAGAGAGGCAAAAAAATCAAAAAAATTCAAACTTACTAATGGCGCACCCACCCACGGTGCGCCATTACTATCTTCCCGCCTTCAAAATTCAAAATAAGTCAAAAAAATAAAAAAAATTACTAATGGCGCACCTGACCATGGTGCGCCATTAGTATCTTCCCTCCTTCAAAATTCAAAATAAGTCAAAAAAATAAAAAAACAATTACTAATGGCGCACCTGCCCATGGTGCGCCATTAGTATCTTCCCGCCTTCAAAATTCGAAATAAATCAAAAAATTAAAAAAATTTGCTAATGGCGCACCTGCCCGCGGTGCGCCATTATTATGCCGTATATATGGCTGGTCCTCTCCTCCTCTCTTCATTTCATCTTCCCTTCTCTCCTCCACCATACTTCTCCTCTCCGGTGACCTCCTCCTCCTCTCCGGCGACCTCCTCCTCCCTCCTCCCTCCTCCCCTCCCCTCCCCTCCCCTCCCCTCATGGTTTCTTCTCCCTCCTCTCC
>NW_021229657.1:0-967 GCF_002162155.2 Triticum dicoccoides | reverse complement strand
GACAGGGCGTGGGCCCCCTGGTGTATTTCTTTTGCTCAGAAATTCTTATTAATTCCAAAAGGTTGTTTCGTGGAGTTTCAGGACTTTTGGAGCTGTGCAGAATAGGTTTCCAACGTTTGCTTCTTTTCCAGCCAGAATTCCAGCTGCCGGCATTCCCCCTCTCCATGGTAAACCTTGTAAAAATAAGAGAGAATAGCCATAAGTAATGAGATATAATGTGTAATAACAGCCCATAATGCAATAAATATTAATATAAAAGCATGATGCAAAATGGACGTATCACGTGGCGAGTTGTTTCAAATCTTGGTCTCATCCACATGATGTGCAGTGTGCTTTGAGATGTTGTGCTACTTGTTTTGGTACTGTTTTAAATAAATGTTGAATTGAAGCTATTGTATTGCTGTCTTTTCCCATTAAGTAGTGAACAAAAATGGGACCAACCCAGACATGATGCTTGTTGCTTTGTTACAACAAATTCAGCATCACCCCCTTTATAAGCCAGTAATTGATGCCACTCTCATAATTAACTACTGAATCTTATTTCAAAACTGCAACACTTGTTAGGGATTGGCGGGATTACCATTTTTGTTGCCGCATGTTTCATCCTCCTTTATTAGCCAGTAATTGATTCCTTTTTTGCCTCTGTTTAAACAGGGATATCTATTCAACTTGTCACTATTGCAACATTTTGCTTCGCTACGCGAAACACTTTGCTTGATTTCAGTGCAACTGCACAAAACGAGATTGGATTTCCTATTCGTGTTGGCAGATTCATATTTTATCCTGGTGTTCTCATGAAAGGTCAGTACAGGCCTTCATCCACATGATTGTGCAATGTGCTTTGAGATGTTGTGCTACTTGTATTGGTACTGTTTTAAATAAATGTTGAATTGAAGCTATTGTATTGTTGTCTTTTCCCATTAAGTAGTGAACAAAAATGGGACCAACCCAGACATGATGTGTGTTG
>NW_021229656.1:0-389 GCF_002162155.2 Triticum dicoccoides | reverse complement strand
CCAAGGCCCACTGGGTGAGCCGACCCCCAGCGCCCCCCTCCTCTTGTTTTTTTACTCTTGTTGGGCTGCCCAGTGCACTGTTCAGATTCAGCCCGATCATGTTTTTTTTCTCGTTCTGTGAATTTGTCCAATTATTCCAGGGATTGCCAGTTTTGCAGATTAGACCCTCATGTTCATGCATTTAATAACTCACGAACCCTGCATCGGATTAAAATGTTTTATATATGAAACTTGCTCAGAATTTTGTGTAGATTAATAATATCCAACTTTCATCTATGTTTGAGGTGATAAAAAATGCTGTTTGCATTAATTTGCTCCTATGCCATGCTAAAATGCTTTATTTCATAACTAAATAACCGTAACTCCAATTTTAATAAACTTTATATGTA
>NW_021229655.1:0-520 GCF_002162155.2 Triticum dicoccoides | reverse complement strand
TGCAGCGAACGCGATGGATGTACGTGTGTTGGTAACTTTACATGCATGCTCTTGTTTCCTTTCCTTCCACAATTATTAGTTTCTGTCACTCATCACTTGTTGTCTATCCTTGCATGGATTGACAATGGTGCTACCTGTACTGTCATGTTACTCTATGTTTTACTACTACTGGTACAAGTAGTTAGTGCCGTGTCGGGCCATGCGTCGCAAAGGTGTAAGAAAATAATATTACAGCATTGAAAATAAAGTCAATCATTTGGCCAGTGAGCTCGGTCTCTTTCCCTCTTCTTTCATTTCGCTTGGCAACATCGGTTGCCTCGGGTAATGTCCACATCCATGGGAACGAGAGATGAATTACAGAGCACGTGAGTAAAATCATAGAGTAGAGTAGAGTAGTAGCCACGTGTGTGTCTTTGATATGTTATGTCCATGGAGCTGAGCAATCGGCCGACTAGTTCCAAAAAATTATCGAACAAACCTGACAGTTTTCCATTTTCTTCTATAACAAATGACTCAATAA
>NW_021229654.1:0-4646 GCF_002162155.2 Triticum dicoccoides | reverse complement strand
TGGGCAGTCAATTTTCTGTTCATTTTGCAAATAATAACTAGAAGTTGGCTTTTAATCATGTTTTAATTGGCCAGATAACTCGTTTTTAGTTGGCTTGTTTTTAACACATCCAGGTGGTAGTTTTTGGCATGTTTAACACATCCAGCATGTTTAACATCTGGTGTGATGTGCCAGATTCACCTCTTTTTTGAAGCAGATTCTCCATGGATCCATGGAGAAGGGGGAAGCGAAGAGGTGCAGAGGGGGCTTACCTGCTCGATCTTACTGCCTGGTATGGCTCTGACCACCCTGCCCTTTAGATCTTGAAGCAGCTCCTTTCTAACTTGGGGCTCCCATGGCGGCTGTGTAGGAGGAGGAAGAAGGGCTGGGGGCAATTGCGTTTGGATCTGTTTCTGGCGTGCAGAAGAAGAAGAAGGCAGCGTCGGTGGGGCTGAGGCGTGGGGGCGAGAGATGGCGTGGATTCTGCAACCTGGGCAGATCCTCCTTCTTTCGTGAGGAAGAAGAAGATAGCCAGGGCGCAGTTTGGCGAGGAGGGTGCACGTGATCTCGCGGCCAGCTGGTGGGCAGGGCAGTTTCCTTTTTGGCTCCGACGGGCAGGGACCAGGTGGACTGTTTCCTCTTTTTCGCTCGAGGGGGGACCAGGTGGTTTCCTTTTTCGGGTGGCCGCTGGCTAGCGATCCCAGGGCGGCCGGCCGCCCACTAGACGCGTCCCAAAAAAAATTCCCTTTTTAGGAAAACTGAAAACATAGAAGACAAAAAGAAAAACAGAACATTTCCAATGCAGCGTTGCACATGGTAACTCATGTTGTGAATTTTGACTGGATGCACAATTGTTGATACTCTCTTCGATCCATATTACTTATTGCTCAAATGATATGGATCGGAGGGGGTAGACGAAAATGTTTCGCAGCACCCGTGTCGCTCCGTTCAGGCCCACACGGGAGGCGACCAACCCTAGCGCTGCCAGTCCTTCCCCTCTCCTCTCAGCTCTTTTCCTTCGCTATATGGTGCTATTCCATGTAAATCTATTCTTGCTAATAAGCATATGAAAATTCGTACTGCATGTCCTGTGTGCCAGGTGTATACTGAAGACATTCGGCATGCTTTATTTGAATGTGACCGAGCGCAGATGGTTTGGGAAAAATCTGGGTTTTTATTGGAAAAAGTTGAGAAATCTCTGAATGTTGATAGGGCCGGTTCGGCTGTACTGGAGGAGCTGATTTGTACTTCAATTGATGACCCACTATATCTTGCTCAAATCCCTGTATCATGTTTGATTGCGGTGGCTACTTGGTTCCTTTGGTGGGAAAGGAGACAGTGTGCAAAAGGAGAAAAGATACCTGAACCTGAACGTTCCGCCCTATCAATACAAGCTCTTGCTCTTAACTTTTATCGGGCAGGCACTGTTCAACATCCGGCAAGAGAGGTAATGTGGGCTAAACCACCGCAGGGTACAGTCAAGTTGAATATAGATGTATCATTTGAGTATGAACGGGAGTACTGCTTCCATTGGCGCGATCCTGAGAGATGATGTTGGCGATTTTATTGCAGCTGAGGTCTTCTTGTTGGGGAACGTAGCAATAATTCAAAATTTTCCTACGTGTCACCAAGATCAATCTATAGAGTCATCTAGCAACGAGGGAGGAGTGGATCTACATACCCTTGTAGATCGCGCGCGGAAGCGTTCAAGAGAACGGGGTTGATGGAGTCGTACTCGTCGTGATCCAAATCACCGATGATCCTAGCGCCGAACGGACGGCACCTCCGCGTTCAACACATGTACGGAGCAGCGACGTCTCCTCCTTCTTGATCCAGCAAGGGGGAGGAGAGGTTGATGGAGATCCAACAGCACGACGGCGTGGTGGTGGAAGTAGCGGGATTCCAACAGGGCTTCACCAAGCGCTGCGGGAGGAGGGAGATGTGTCACGGGAGAGAGAGGGAGGCGCCAGGCCTTAGGTTTGGTTGCCCTCCCTTCCCCCACTATATATAGGGCCAAGGGAGAGGGGGAGGGCGCAGCCTTTCCCCTTCCTCCAAGGAAGGGTGCGGCCAAGGGGGGGAGGAGTCCATCCTCCCCAAGGCACCTCGGAGGTGCCTTCCCCCTTTAGGACTCTCCCCTCCTCTTGTCCCTTTGGCGCATGGGCCTCTAGGGGCTGGTGCCCTTGGCCCATGTAGGCCAAGGCGCACCCCCTACAGCCCATGTGGCCCCCCGGGGCAGGTGGCCCCACCCGGTGGACCCCCGGGACCCTTTCGGTGGTCCCGGTACAATACCGGTGACCCCGAAACTTGTCCCGATGGCCGAAATAGCACTTCCTATATATAATTCTTTACCTCCGGACCATTCCGGAACTCCTCGTGACGTCCGGGATCTCATCCGGGACTCCGAACAACTTTCGGGTTACCGCATACTAATATCTCTATAACCCTAGCGTCACCGAACCTTAAGTGTGTAGACCCTACGGGTTCGGGAGACATGCAGACATGACCGAGATGACTCTCCCGTCAATAACCAACAGCGGGATCTAGATACCCATGTTGGCTCCCACATGTTCCACGATGATCTCATTGGATGAACCACGATGTCAAGGACTTAATCAATCCCGTATACAATTCCCTTTGTCTAGCGGTACGATACTTGCCCGAGATTCGATCGTCGGTATCCCGATACCTTGTTCAATCTCGTTACCGGTAAGTCTCTTTACTCGTTCCGTAACACATCATCCCGTGATCAACTCCTTGACCACATTGTGCACATTATGATGATGTCCTACCGAGTGGGCCCAGAGATACCTCTCCGTCACACGGAGTGACAAATCTCAGTCTTGATTCGTGCCAACCCAACAGACACTTTCGGAGATACCCATAGTGCACCTTTATAGTCACCCAGTTACGTTGTGACGTTTGGTACACCCAAAGCACTCCTACGGTATCCTGGAGTTGCACAATCTCATGGTCTAAGGAAATGATACTTGACATTAGAAAAGCTTTAGCATACGAACTACATGATCTTGTGCTAGGCTTAGGATTGGGTCTTGTCCATCACATCATTCTCCTAATGATGTGATCCCGTTATCAATGACATCCAATGTCCATGGTCAGGAAACCGTAACCATCTATTGATCAACGAGCTAGTCAACTAGAGGCTTACTAGGGACATGGTGTTGTCTATGTATCCACACATGTATCTGAGTTTCCTATCAATACAATTATAGCATGGATAATAAACGATTATCATGAACAAGGAAATATAATAATAATCAATTTATTATTGCCTCTAGGGCATATTTCCAACAGTCTCCCACTTGCACTAGAGTCAATAATCTAGTTCACATCGATATGTGATTAACACTCAAGGTCACATCCCCATGTGACTAACAACCAAAGAGTTTACTAGAGTCAATAATCTAGTTCACATTTACCATGTGATTAACACTCGATGAGTTCTGGGTTTGATCATGTTATGCTTGTGAGAGATGTTATAGTCAACGGGTCTGAATCTTTCAGATCCGTATGTACTTCACAAATCTCTATGTCATCTTGTAGATGCAACTACTACGCTACATTTGGAGCTATTCCAAATAACTGTTCTACTATACGAATCCAGTTTACTACTCAGAATAATCTGGATTAGTGTCAAAGTTTGCATCGGTGTAACCCTTTACGACGAACTCTTTTACCACCTCCATAATCGAGAAAATTCCTTAGTCCACTAGTTACTAAGGATAACTTTGACCGCTGTCCCGTGATCCATTCTTAGATCACTTTTGTACCCCTTGTCTGACTCATGGCAAGGCACACTTCAGGTGCGGTACACAACATAGCATACTGTAGAGCCTACGTCTTAAGCATAGGGGACGACCTTCATCCTTTCTCTCTATTCTGCCGTGGTCGAGCTTTAAGTCTTAACTTCATACCTTACAACTCAGGCAAGAACTCCTTCTTTGACTGATCCATCTTGAACACCTTCAAGATCATGTCAAGGTATGTGCTCATTTGAAAAGTACTATTAAGCGTTTTGATCTATCCTTATAGATCTTAATGCTTTCTAGAAATCCTACGTCATTTCTGATCCATAATATGTCAACAACATATACTCATCAGAAATTCTATAGTGCTCCCACGCACTTCTTTGGAAATACAAGTTTCTCATAAACTTTGTGTAAACCTAAAATCTTTGATCATCTCATCAAAGCGTACATTCCAACTCCGAGATGCTTACTCCAGTCCTTAGAAGGATTACTGGAGCTTTGCATACTTATTAGCATCTTTCAGGATTGACAAAACCTTCCGGTTGTATCACATACAACCTTTCCTCAATAAAATCGTCGAGGAAACAATGTTTCGACATCCTATCTGCAAGATTTCATAAATAATGCAGTAATCGCTAATATAATTCCAACAGACTCTTAGCATCGCTACGAGTGAGAAAGTCTCACCGTAGTCAACTCCTTGAACTTGTCGGGAAACTTCTTAACGACAAGTCGAGCTTTCTTAATGGTGATACTTACCATCATTGTCCGTCTTCCTTTTAAAATCCATCTGTACTCAACAGCCTTACGACCATCGAGCTGTTCCGCCAAAGTCTACACTTTGTTTTCATACATGGATCCTCTCTCGGATTTTATGGCCTCGAGCCATTTATCGGAATC
>NW_021229653.1:0-763 GCF_002162155.2 Triticum dicoccoides | reverse complement strand
TGTGGCCTAACAGGGTCCTTGGTTTACATGTAAACTGTGTGCTCGCTGGCACTCGGCTTATATAGCCGGACACGTGGCTTAGCCATTAGTGTCCGGCTGCCGTTATATATAAACCGTTCATACTTGTGCATGGGGACCACCTGTCATTCATGAAACCGATAATAGCAAAAACAATTGTGGCCAGCTGGAACCGAACTGAAAACGCTCCTTCTCAGGTGCCCAGGAGCAAGCAACTACTTTTGTTACAAGTGTAGATCGACAAACATTTAGATGCCTCGGAGAACTATAGATTTGAAGTCAAAATATGTGCTTCACGAGGGTTTGCACAAGGTTTTTTTTCTCCATTCCCATTTTATTCCGTGAGGGACCAGAAAACCCGGTTTCCGAAAAAACTCAGATCTTTTAGTATTATTCATTTGAAATTTTCAAACAAATTTTGAATTGAAATTATTTTAGTGTAAACATATATTCTGTTTAACCCCATGGATAAATTGTGTTGCCTATTCAATGGAGATCGATGTCTCCATGATGAATTAAGGTTCTAAGATGCATATAAGCATTGAGTCTTCTTATACATTGGTTGCACTGCATTAATACATCTAATGTGTAGTAGTTGGTCGTTGGATGAATAGTTGGTCGTTGGATGAATGATTAAATTTACTTCATTCGGGTGCTACCAAGTCAAATAACGCCTTTTGAGTTTTTGTAACTCATCTCTGCTTTTGTTGGGAAAACAATAAAAGAGTGTTGTTGTCAGGTGGTC
>NW_021229652.1:0-395 GCF_002162155.2 Triticum dicoccoides | reverse complement strand
CGGACGCGCGGAGCCCATCGTATGTTTGCTCATATGCGGTCCCACGTGTTAGTGAAAACGTAAGAGGACCCACTGAACCTGCACATCTTTCACCTTGACGTGCTGGTGATGAAAAACAAATCCAACAAAGATCTTCGGTGGACACTTTTGGAGGTACTCAAGAGTAATAAGATTCTATTTACAGTTTAACCCAAGAGGCACACCACGTGGCTTCAACTACCACTCTATTTTCTTGCATGACTCGACCTGGATAATGGATGTCCCATGTGTCGGCAAAAGGAGGAAGAACCCGACCAAATCTACGGTTGTGCTCTCAGGTTAGACTAGTTGTGCTAACGTAAAATTTTATTGTGTAGAATGGATGCAAGTTTTGGTATTGGGAAGAAGAGTACATC
>NW_021229651.1:0-1098 GCF_002162155.2 Triticum dicoccoides | reverse complement strand
AGTGTTAAGACTGGTCCTGTAACCAAACGCTGCTTCAACTCCTGAAAACTGGCTTCACATTCATCGTTCCAAACAAATTTCTTCTCTTTCTTCAACAATTCAGTCATAGGCTTTGCAATCTTGGAGAAGTTCTCAATAAACCTCCTGTAATAACCTGCAAGGCCCAAAAAGCTGCGAATCTCCCCAACTGCCGTGGGTGTCTCCCATTCTGTAACTGCAGCAACCTTAGATGGATCAACTGCAACTCCATTACCTGACACAACATATCCAAGGAATGCTACCTCATCCAGCCAAAACTCACATTTGCTGAATTTGGCATACAGTTGATGTTCCCTCAATTTCTCCAATACCAAACGCAGATGCACCTCATGCTCTTGCTTATTCTTGGAGAACACCAATATATCATCAATGAAAACAACCACAAATTTATCCAAGAACTCCATAAACACCTTGTTCATCATATTCATGAAGTATGCAGGAGCGTTAGTCAATCCAAATGACATAACAGTATATTCACACAACCCATACCTCATGGTGAAAGCAGTCTTTGGAATATCTTGCTCACGAATCTTTAATTGATGATAACCAGAACAAAGATCAATCTTAGAAAACACAGTAGCTCCCTCCAACTGGTCAAATAGATCATTTATCATAGGCAAAGGATACTTATTCTTAATGGTTACCTCATTCAGAGAACGATAATCAACACACATCCTCAAGGTTCCATCCTTCTTCACCACAAACAAAACTGGAGCTCCCCAAGGTGATGAACTTGGGCGAATAAATCCCTGTGCCTGCAATTCTCTTATCTGCTTCTTCAATTCCTCCAACTCTTGAGGAGGCATTCTATACGGTCTCTTTGCAATAGGTCCAGTGCCTGGTATTAAATCAATGAGAAACTCAATATCTCTATCTGGTGGCATACCTGGCAACTCCTCTGGAAACACATCTGGATAATCTCTCACAACTGGCACCTCTTCCAGGCTACCCCCCTTAAGAGAGTTCACCTGTACCTGATCACGCTTATACTTACATACATATTTGATCCTCTTCCCTCCTAGTGCATTGAGAGTAATAGATCGACTGGCACAATTAATA
>NW_021229650.1:0-1466 GCF_002162155.2 Triticum dicoccoides | reverse complement strand
CCAAGCGCTGCGGGAGGAGGGAGATGTGTCACGGGAGAGAGAGGGAGGCGCCAGGCCTTAGGTTTGGTTGCCCTCCCTTCCCCCACTATATATAGGGCCAAGGGAGAGGGGGAGGGCGCAGCCTTTCCCCTTCCTCCAAGGAAGGGTGCGGCCAAGGGGGGGAGGAGTCCATCCTCCCCAAGGCACCTCGGAGGTGCCTTCCCCCTTTAGGACTCTCCCCTCCTCTTGTCCCTTTGGCGCATGGGCCTCTAGGGGCTGGTGCCCTTGGCCCATGTAGGCCAAGGCGCACCCCCTACAGCCCATGTGGCCCCCCGGGGCAGGTGGCCCCACCCGGTGGACCCCCGGGACCCTTTCGGTGGTCCCGGTACAATACCGGTGACCCCGAAACTTGTCCCGATGGCCGAAATAGCACTTCCTATATATAATTCTTTACCTCCGGACCATTCCGGAACTCCTCGTGACGTCCGGGATCTCATCCGGGACTCCGAACAACTTTCGGGTTACCGCATACTAATATCTCTATAACCCTAGCGTCACCGAACCTTAAGTGTGTAGACCCTACGGGTTCGGGAGACATGCAGACATGACCGAGATGACTCTCCGGTCAATAACCAACAGCGGGATCTAGATACCCATGTTGGCTCCCACATGTTCCACGATGATCTCATTGGATGAACCACGATGTCAAGGACTTAATCAATCCCGTATACAATTCCCTTTGTCTAGCGGTACGATACTTGCCCGAGATTCGATCGTCGGTATCCCGATACCTTGTTCAATCTCGTTACCGGTAAGTCTCTTTACTCGTTCCGTAACACATCATCCCGTGATCAACTCCTTGATCACATTGTGCACATTATGATGATGTCCTACCGAGTGGGCCCAGAGATACCTCTCCGTCACACGGAGTGACAAATCTCAGTCTTGATTCGTGCCAACCCAACAGACACTTTCGGAGATACCCATAGTGCACCTTTATAGTCACCCAGTTACGTTGTGACGTTTGGTACACCCAAAGCACTCCTACGGTATCCGGGAGTTGCACAATCTCATGGTCTAAGGAAATGATACTTGACATTAGAAAATCTTTAGCATACGAACTACATGATCTTGTGCTAGGCTTAGGATTGGGTCTTGTCCATCACATCATTCTCCTAATGATGTGATCCCGTTATCAATGACATCCAATGTCCATGGTCAGGAAACCGTAACCATCTATTGATCAACGAGCTAGTCAACTAGAGGCTTACTAGGGACATGGTGTTGTCTATGTATCCACACATGTATCTGAGTTTCCTATCAATACAATTATAGCATGGATAATAAACGATTATCATGAACAAGGAAATATAATAATAATCAATTTATTATTGCCTCTAGGGCATATTTCCAACAGTCTCCCACTTGCACTAGAGTCAATAATCTAGTTCACATCGATATGTGATTAACACTCAAGGTCACATCCC
>NW_021229649.1:0-916 GCF_002162155.2 Triticum dicoccoides | reverse complement strand
CCCCCCCTTCACGGACGGCGATGACACGGTAGTAGACATTCTGCGCTAACGATGCGCCGTCCATATTACTAAATACTTGGAGCACGATAAAATCAAGAGTTTTTTTGCACGAGATGAGCACATGTGCTATAGGAACGATGGTATTTTTTCATAATTTTTGGTGATGGGGAAGTATCCGAAAAATTCCCTCTACACGGATTGCCCTTCGCGCGTCTAAGGCTGTGGCCGGCGGCCTACGGGGCTAGCATGCTGCCAAATCTTGTGGAGGCGGCCTCTCACAAGTCTGGAAGTGTTGTGGCGGTTGCAAATGCCCGGCACGCGTGTCCGGGCTGTGCCCCCCTCACGGACGGCGCTGCCGCCGGCACCTGGAGGGGGGAAACGGACGCATGGGGTCTACACGGAGGGGATCTTGCTGTGGGTCTGGCCCGGATGTTGCTCGAAAGTGTTCCTATGGGCTGACCTAACACAACCGGGTGGGGAGGTCCACTAGTCAAAGCCCGTCCGTGCAAAGTCAAAGGGCTAGATCACGTGGTCAAACGCTACAGGGTTAGGCGGGACGGGGGCACTGGGGGTAGCAATGCCACCGGTGCGTCGCACCGGGCCCTCATACATGCGCAGTGGTGTGGTGGAATGTCCGGAGAGGCGGGACGCGTCTCCGGTGCGTGGCCCCCCCTCATGGACGGCGATGACACGGTAGTAGACGTTCTGCGGTAACGATGCGCCGTCAATATTACTAAATACTCGGAGCGCTATAAAATCATGAGTTTTTTTGCACGACGTGGGAACATGTGCTATAGGAACGATGGTATTTTTTCAAAAAAATTGGTGATGGAGAAGTATCCGAAAAATTCCCTGTACGCGGATTGCCCTTTGCTCGTCTACGGCTGTGGCCGGCGGCCTCCGGGGGCTAGCATGC
>NW_021229648.1:0-752 GCF_002162155.2 Triticum dicoccoides | reverse complement strand
AAAAAAAAAGCAGAGCAAAAAAAAAAGAGCGCAAAAAAAAAGAGCGAAAAAAAAAATTCCAGAGTGTGCTTTTTCCTTGTTTACGTGCAGCGCCGTGATTTTGTTAGTGTTCTAGGCTCGCGTCTCTAGCACGGTCTAGCCTAGGACCAGCACAGTACCGTCGTTGAGCGTTTATTCAACTTTGCATCTCTGAATTGATTATTGCTGACCCTTTTTGCTACCATATTATTAGCCTTCCCAGCTCCACATACATCTACGTCGTGCGTTTGACTCTCCCTGGTAATCGCTCTATCCAAGCTTTGAGAGTTTTGACTACAACGGTTGCCGATCACCGCCTGCTGCTGGGTAAGAACTGGTAAGAATTTGAGTTTTGCTTGACAGGTTTGTGATACACCACCTCCACTTCTTAGTAGTCTGTAGGATCATATTCTTGTGTGTTTCTATTTGCTGCTAACCATGGTAGGATCACAAGCCGATGAGACTGATTGGGAGAACCTGACGAACAAACAGCTACATGATAAATTTCAGCAAATGATGAGTGGACAGGTGCAAGATGTGCTAAACAAATTTGACGAGGCCATGGAGAAGATAGATGGCATGGAGAAGACGTTCGAAACAAAGCTTGATAGCAAGTTTAATGAATTGCTCGCGCGTTTACCACCACCACCGCCGGCTGCACCTATCGCACCTCTGCAACACCAACAACAACGCATCCTTCCGAATCAGTATGGACGAGCGAAGCGTGTTCCTAT
>NW_021229647.1:0-1695 GCF_002162155.2 Triticum dicoccoides | reverse complement strand
GTATCCATGCCATAAGACTAGAGGTTTTTATGTTAGACTGGGTTTGGCGGAATGATTTTTCTCTATAATTGGGGAGACTCGTCAAATTTTGCACTACAGACCTACTTGTCTCTTAAATATTGGATTCAAAATAGTTACAAAAGTAATTATGTTATAGACTCTTTTTTGTTGTCGTAGACTCTTTTTTTAGGTTGTAGACTCTTTTTTTAAGGGATGGCAGCTCAGCTCGGCCTTTTTACATCTCAGGCTGGAGTTTCTCTTGGCTGGCCCATTACCGGGATTCACCCCCAGTCGGTTTTGGGAAGGTTCGAGAACCTTCCCTGAACCTGTTTTTTCTGTCGGGTTTTCCTTTCTTTTCCTTTTTTCTTTTTCTGTTTCTATTTTGTTCCCTTTTCGCTTTTCCTTTCGATTTTTCTTTCCTTTTCTTTTTCTGCCTTTCTTTTTTGATTTTTATTCCTGTATAATCAATTTGCAAAAAATATTTTAAATTTGTGATTTTTTTCTTTTCTATTTTATTTTCCTTTTTCGTTTTAAATTTCCAAATATCTTTTTCAAATCCATGAAGAATTTTTGAAAATGTGAGCAGTTTTTTGATATCATGACCAATTCTCCGTATGCATGAACATGTTTTTTGGAATTATGTATTTTTTACTTTCACTGTTTCATGAATTCCTTTCTAAATTTTTGAATATTTTTTTGTTCATTGAATTAAAGAAATGTTCAACAATTCAGAAAATGTTCACCGAATTCATTTTTTTGATCGGATTTAAAAAATGTTTGTCAAAAGTCAAAATTTGTTCATGGAATTGCAAAAATGTTCATCAACATACAAATTTGTTCATAGATTTTCAGAAATGTTGATCAAATTCAAAATTTGTTCATTGTAATCAAAATTCCTTCATCAATTTTTTCCAAAATATGTTTCTGAAAAGAAAATTTGTGCATTCGTTGAATACATTTTTTGTTCATCAGATTTAAAAAATATTCATCAAAGGTCAAAATATGTTCATCAAATTGAAAGAAATGTTCATCGAAATACAAATTTGTTCATAGATTTTCAGAAAATGTTCATCAAATTCAAAATTTGCTCACTAAAATCAAAATTTCTTCACAAATTTTTTTCATAAATTTTATAAAATGTCATTGAATTCCAAAAAATTTCATGAAGTGTAAAAAAATGTTCATCATTAAAATTCATAAAATATTCATTATTTTGAATCGACATATTTTGGTATTCAAGAATGTTTTCGAAATCATGAACAATTTTCCATATACATGAACATTTTTCTGAAATTACGTACTTTTTTACCTTTCACTGTTTTCTGAATTTCTTTTCAAATTTGCACATATTTTTTGTCCATGAATGTAAAAAACGTTCATGGAATTTATTTTTTGTTCATCGGATTTTTAAAAAGTGTATCAAAGGTCAAAATTTGTTCATCAAATTACAAATGTTTTCACAGATTTTCAGAAAATGTTTATCAAATTCACAACTTCTTCATTGAAATCAAAATTTCCTAAAAAATTTTGTTCATAATTTTTTTGTAAAAACATTGAATTCAAAATTTGTTCATGAAATATAAAAAATGTTCCTCATTATCAAAAAATGTTCATTTTTATTCAAAAAATGTTCATTTTTAATCGAAACATTTTTTTATTCAAGAACGTTTTTGACAATCCACAATTCATTTTTTT
>NW_021229646.1:0-435 GCF_002162155.2 Triticum dicoccoides | reverse complement strand
AAGGTGAGCATGTTTCAAGCAGTGGGTAAGCTCCTCTCAGATAGGCCTGCAAAAGCAGAGTACGTGGGAAGAACATTAGGAGGAGTTTGGAGCCCCTTTTCTGGTGTGGATTGTAAAGACCTTGGCAGAAATCGTTTCCTTTTCACATTCCATGATGGAGCTAGTAAAGATAGGGCTCTGAATGATAGACCATGGAGGTTCAATAAGGATCTATTGGTGATGGAAGACTTTGTGCCAAGTAAAACCATCGATGAGTATCAATTCAAAATGATACCAATCTGGGTGAGAGTCCATGGCATTCCCATGGGCGTGATGAGTAGAGAAACAGGGGAGTTGGTAGGAAATAAGTTAGGGACCTTTTTGGATGTTGACCTGGATGATAATGGGTATGCTATTGGGCAGTTTATCAGGATAAAGGTGAGAATGGACATAACA
>NW_021229645.1:0-16230 GCF_002162155.2 Triticum dicoccoides | reverse complement strand
GGGGGGGGGGTGATTAGACTACTTGACCAAATAAAAAACTAGTCTTTTCCCAATTTTAGTTATTGGCAGATTTTAGCAACTTAGCACAAGTCAAGCAACCAACCTACACATGCAAATCTAAGAGTATAGCAGCGGAATGTAGAACAATTGCATATGAAGGTAAATGGATGAGATTGAGGGAGCAAACGCAATGTTGACATGGAGATTTTTTATCCGTGGTTCCGATAAGTCGTGCTATCGTACATCCACATTGATGGAGACTTCAACCCACGAAGGGTAATGGTTGCGCGAGTCCACGGAGGGCTCCACCCATGAAGGATCCACGAAGAAGCAACCTTGTCTATCCCACCATGGTTGTCGCCCACGAAGGACTTGCCTCACTAGGGTAGATCTTCAAGAAGTAGGCGATCTCCTTGCCCTTACAAACTCCTTGGTTCAACTCCACAATCTTGACGGAGGCTCCCAGGTAACACCTAGCCAATCTAGGAGACACCACTCTCCAAGAAGTAACAAATGGTGTGTTGATGATGAACTCCTTGCTCTTGTGCTTCTAATGATAGTATCCCCAACACTCAACTCTCTCTCTCATAGGATTAGATTTGGTAGAAAGAAGATTTGAGTGGAAATCAACTTGGGGAAGGCTAGAGATCAAGATTTATGTGGTTGGAATGGAATATCTTGACCTCAACACAAGTGTAGGTGGTTCTCTCTCAGAAAATATGTATTGGAAGTGTAGGCATGTTCTGATGGCTCTCTCCACGAATGAAGAGTGGGTGGAGGGGTATATATAGCCTCCACACAAAATCTAACCATTACACACAAATCACCAAACTTGGTGGGACCGATTCAGAGAACTTGGACAGACCGATTTGGTTCATAATGTGACCATTAGGTGTTTCGGTGGGACCGACATGTCAACTCGGTGGGACCGATTTCATTAGGGTTAGGGCATAATGTAATCTCGGTAAGACCGATTACACAAACTCGGTGAGACCTATTTTGGTAATAGTCAAACAGAGAGTTGGTCAGGCAAACTCGGTGGGACCGATTCGCTCATCTCGGTTGGACCGAAACGTTACAAAAAGGAAACAGAGTGTTTGCATTGCAATCTCGGTGGGACAGATCGATCATCTCGGTTGGACCGAAACGTTACGAAGGGAAACAGAGAGATTGCAATCCCATCTCGGTGAGACCGAGATCCCTATCGGTGAGACTAAAAAGACTAGGGTTTCTGGCAGTGGCTATGTCAACTGAAATCGGTTGCTCCGGATAGAAAGAATCAGTGGGGCCGAGTTGGACTTTTAGGTTTGGGACATATGTGGATATGAGAAAGTAGTGGAGGGTTTTGGAGCATATCACTAAGCATTTTGAGCAAGAACCTCATAAAGCAACACCTCATTCCTTCTTAATAGTATTGGCTTTTCCTATGGACTCAATGTGATCTTGGATCACTAAAATAGAAAATGTAGAGTCTTGTGGTTTGAGCTTGAGCCAATCTTTTGTCCTTATCATTTTGAAGGGTCCACTTTCTAATCCATGCCATGCCAATCATTGAGCTTTCCTGAAATATTCATCTTGAAATAGCATTAGCTCAATGAGCTATATGTTGTTAGGAATTACCAAAACCACCCAGGGATAGTTGCACTTTCAATTCGTCGCCATGGTTGCCCTCGCTGGCGTGGCTACCCTCCTCCCCTGTGCCTGAGGACATGTCCCTCCGACCCGCCATGGTCTGCTTCGTCACCTGGAACCACGAGACCAAGATGGAGAGCCCAACATCGCGGGGATCGAGCTCTCTTTCGGACGTCGTCATTCGTCAACGACTCAGGCGCTGTCGATCCTCCCCAAGCCCGCCTTTGCACCCCTACGGAATCCCGGCGAGCCTCCCGTCCAACCCCTCTGTCCCTCCCCTTCGTTTGCATGCCGTAGGCTGCCATCACCGTCGTGCCCGAACTCCCGCGTAGGCGTACATGCGTGGAGCAGCTGCGCTGCTTTGCTTGCGATGCTGCTGCTACTGCTGCTGTGGCCCGTGCCCGTTGAAGCCGCCTAGTCCTCGCGCCGGCCGTGCCCGAGCCACCCCCGCGCTTGCTCACCGCTCTGTGGCATCGTAGCCCCCTGCTGCCCGCTGACCGCCCGCTGCCACATGCACACGCATGTGCTGGTCGCTACTACTGCGCCGCTCCACCCACGCGTGTAGGCCCGCTCCGCTCCTACGCGCAGCTCGCGCGCCTGCTGGCTGCCTCGCCCAGCCCGGACTTGGCTCAAGCTCGCCGTCTCGCGCTCGCCTCCACGCCGCCAATGCGACCGCATCGCTGGCTCCGCTGCGCATCTGCCCGCGCCTGTTGGTTCCCTTACTGCTGCCATGCCGCGCTCCGCTCATGCTCGCCCGCATATGGCTTTTCTTGTTGCTGTGGCTGCCCTGCCTACGCCCGCCATGACTAACCACACGTGCCCCGGCTCTCCTCTGCACTACTAATTCCTGTAGCTATGGCTAGCTTTGTGAATTTTACACCAAGTAACCCCCTGGACTGCCCCTGAACAGCAGCAAAACAACTTTTAACAGGAGTAAGAATAATATTGGTAGGTAGTACAATTGTCAAAGCTCAAATGTTTCCATTGGACCAAATCAATTTGATGCATGGATTAATTCCTATCAAATCACAAAAGGCTATCTTTTCTTAATACAAAACAGAATTACCCCTAGCATTGTGTGTGCGGGTGTGTGTTCTGTGTGTGTGAAGCCGGCCCCATGTTCAATTAGTTTAAGGTTAATTACTAGTTAGAGTAGCTACTAGCCTACGGCAGGTGGACCCTGTTGGTGTCAAAACCGGCAGATCTCGGGTAGGGGCTCCCGAACTGTGCGTCTAGGATCAATGGTAATAGGAGACGGGTGACACGATGTTTACCCAGGTTCGGGCCCTCTCTATGGAGGTAATACCCTACGTCCTGCTTGATTGATATTGATGAATATGGGTGTTACAAGATTTGATCTACCATGAGATCGTAATGGCTAAACCCTAGAAGTCTAGCCTATGTGGGTATGGTAATGAGTATATGTGTTGTCCTTTCCGGACTACCCCCTTCGGTTTATATAGACATCGAGGGGATCTAGGGTTTACATGGAGTCAGTTACATAAGAAGGAATCTTTGGTCGCCAAGCATACCTTCCACGCCAAGTAGAGTCCAATCTGGACACTATGCAGTGTTCGACCTTCATGTCTTCATAGCCCATCAGTCCGGCCCATGGATAACAGGCCGGACGCCCGAGGAACCCTTAGTCCAGGACTCCCTCAGTAGCCCCCGAACCAGTCTTCAATAGCGAGGTGCTCGGCACACATATTGTCTTTGGCATTGCAAGGCGGGTTCTCCCTTCGATGATCTCCAAGTAATGTATTCGGCCATTGATCCAATGTCGCCTCCTTGGCTTCTGCACGTTGAATAATCTTTGTCCTCCACGTGTCGAGTGAATGTGGAAAGTTGGGGTACTTTTACGAACAACAACCCATCCATGCGAGGAAGAGTGCCTACTTAAAGAGATTGGATCCCAGACCCATTCAGCGCTACGCAGAAGAAATCCCCAGAGACTTCTTAGGAGAAACCATTCCGGCATGGCTAGTGCTCCCAGCTTGTCCGCTCGTCCCGGCCTAGAGAAAGGCGAGTGGGAGAGGTGTTCCGTGTCTCATAGCCATTTGACGAAGTTGCAAACGCAGGGATTCCTTCCCCATGCAGATCTAGTCCCTGTTCGATCGAGGCTAGCTTCATTCAATGAGGGGACTCAGGCAGAGGACTTCCCCAATCCGTCTGGGGGGAGCAAGTGTGTTTTGTCCCCTACCTGCTAAGAGGCGTTGGATTTCCAATCCATCCGTTCCTCCGAGGGCTTCTGGAATATTACGGCCTCCAGCTGCACAACTTCACTCCGGCCTCTATTCTCCACATTGCAGGTTACGTCGCTTTATGCAAACTTTTCCTGGGCGTCGAGGCTCACTTCGAGTTGTGGAGGACGCTATTTTGTCTCGTCCCACGCAATCACGAAGGGTCAACATTTTAAGTGGGTAGAGCCGAAGTGTGGCATGTCGCCGATACCGGATATCCATCCGGCACACCAAGGAAGGCACCTGATGAACGGCCCTATGAATGGTTTTATATAGAGGATGTTGCCCTTCCTGGCCCGATTCGAAAGGCTCTTCATGAATTTGTTCGCGTCCCGTTGAAGAAACTCCACAGTTGGCGTCCCCGGAGTCTTAAAGAGGAAGACGGTGCGGAGGTTCGACAGCTGATGAGTAGGATAAGAGAGCTCACCCAGTCCGGACTCACAGTAATCGAGGTTATGGCAATTTCCATAGCGCGAGGGGTTCAGCCGCTTCTATACAGAGGGCTTCCCATGTGGCACTACAATGGGGAGGACGACGCCTCTCGCTGCGGCCGAAAAGGTCCGGATACCCCTGCCGCTTTGGCTAAGATATTAGCCGAACTGTTCAAAGGGGAGGAAAAGGAATTTCTCCGCATCAAATTTAGAGACGGGTACTCTATGTATAACCCTCCCAGCTGGGTAAGGCCCGACCCCTCCATTTTTACTTCTTCCATCTCCGAATTGCCTTTGATAAGCTTCTAACTCGTTTGCTTATGGCAGCACTGGCGAAAGGTCACCAAGGGATTTTATAGTCCCGCCCCACAGCCGGAGGACCACAACCGGTAGCTAGATTCCGGGTTCGAAGAGGATCCAGATATATTTGTGGTGCTTGCGGAGGGAGTGTTCTACCAGACAAGCTATGACGACACGGAAGTGGCCATCACCGCAGACTATCCTGGCCTTCTTCCTGCTTCTCATATAAATAATTAAGAAAACACCTTCTCTAAAAGAGTGCTCTTATTCCGTCTCACCCATCTCACTGTATCGTGCTTCATAGGGGAGACGTTCGGCGGCTTCGAATAGATCGGCTCCCGCGCCGGACAATCCTTCCAAGAGGAAAGAAAAGGAAAACACGGCCGCGCCTTCATCGAAGAGGTATAAATTTGCCAACCTGCCCCTGAGCAGTCATGTCCAACCGTGACCTTCCCGTTTTCCATTTGCTAGGAGGAAGGCGCGCCGGATTATATCCGGGGGTCCGAGCGGCCGTACTTCCCATAGCCAGGATTCAAATCCTGCCGTGAAGACGGGGGCCGATGCAGGGGCGACGCTGGACTGTCCTCCAACCGAGGACTCGGACGATGTATCCGTCACCAACTTGGAAGTGGAGAGTGCTATGAATCATCAGCACCGCCGGGCCATTTTACAAGATCCTGGCTTCTCAGAAGAGTCATTTAACGCCTTCAACGCAGCCGATGCGTACATCCCGGTTGCTCGAGATGGGATTAGCAAGGCCACAAAGCAACATTTGAAAGATGTGCAGGTAGATTCGCTTTGTCTGACTATGACAACCATATGCCAGTAGCCCCCGAGACTTAAAGGAGTTGAAACAAATGATTTAAGGATCAATGTACAACCAGGTTCTTACGGAGAAGAATACCCCGCTGGCTCAGGAACTAGAAAGTGTCAACGCCAGCTGCTTGCTGCTAATGCCGAACTAGAGAAATACAAGGCATCTCCAAGTAATATTTTCCTCCATCGAAAATTCATAAGGCTACACCGATAGTGCAAATCTAGGTTCTAATATTTGTGTTGGGTCGTTTAGACCAAGTACGAGAGCAGCTTGATGCCGCTCGAAGCGAAGAACACATAGCCAAAAAGCTGCTAGCAGCGGGCGAGCGTGTATTGACAAAGGTCGTTGAAGAGAAAAAGAAACTCCAGGATTCAAACATCAACCTAGGCAAAGAACTGAAAGATGTGCGAGCACAGCTAACCAACTCTATGAAGGAGAAAATAAGCTCCGAGGCGGCATATTTAGTATGTGGCCGCTTTTATCTTACAACAGTTTGGAGGCAGCGGTAGCTGGTATAGCTGTAATTGCAGGTGTGTTGACGAACCTCCCCGAAGAGGAAGTGTCCGGATCATCGAATGATCTTCTGCAGGAGCTGTCGCAGTTGCACGAGCAAGCTCGGCAGGCTATGCGGATTGTAGCCAAGGCTTTATGGCCATCTGATTCCCCTCCAGGAAGCATGGAGAAGCTGGTAGAGCTATTCAAGTGAGTGCGGCAGCGTATCCAGCTGCGGAAGATATCTGCCTGCCGAGAGGGTGCGTGAGAGGCCTGGGCCATGGTGAAGACGCTCTATACCAAGCTGGATCCTAATCGCATGGCTCGTGTCGGGCCGGTAGGGCCGAATGGGGAAGAAATTCCCGTTAGTATAGTATATGACCAAGTAGCGGTGGCCGCCAAATATTCTCAACAGGATTGTAAGTTAGACTGCCTGTTGGAAGGTGTAGAGGAGGAGGTGTTCGAGTCCAAGTGATTGTGTACTTTCCTCATCTAGCTGAATTGTATATCATTTGTCATGGCAAACCTTTTCGCTTCAACCTCCGGACTCTAAGGTGCGGAGTGTTACCAAATACCTTCGTGGCCGAATAGGCCGGGGTATGCTTGGAAAACTAGGCGTAGGGGTCATAGTTGCTTGAACAGACAAGTTTTATCCGGCTAGCTATGTTATATTACATTGGTATCGTAAGAAACATCTTCCAGAGAGAATAGTTCCGTTAAGGGTTCCTTTCCCTGGGTGTGCATGCATTAATGTGCATGTCTGAATTGTGATGCGAGAACCACATTTTGTATAACTTCTAGGGGTGCACAATGGAGTGAGTTTAGAAAACATCTTTAATTAACCGACCGAATATTCCCTTAAGAATGCTAGCTTTCGGCTTCACGCAGTCTGAGGTACACATTCAGATGACCCGGTGGTAACAATCGCAGAGGTACTCCCTTTAGGCCCTAGCCGAACTAACGGGAACGTAGGGCATAAGCACAGGAGCCAGGCAACCCAGCTTGGCCAAAACTTAAGTCATATGGATGCATATAATGGCGAAGAAAAGGTACATATGGAAAAACTCACATGTGAGGAGCTTGATGCTCAAGGAATGATAAGAACTTCTGTCCGAGAAGCCCCTAGGTACAAGTGGCGTACATGTTTAAAGATGTATGTGCCATTGGTGTGCGGTCTAGCCACACTTAAAGCTTTAAAGCGAGAAAAAAGAAAGTAATCGAAAAAGAGAGAAAAAATAATGGAAACTACAAGGGAGGAGGAGACGAACAATGGGTTTAGCGCTAGGCATAGAATCTCCGGAGTCTGGCCGCGTTCCAGGGGTTCGGCTCGAGGCGATTGTCTGATGCATCGCGAAGACGGTACGCTCCTCCGGGTGAGAACTTCGTCAATTATTAAGGGACCCTCCCATTTGGGTTTGAGTTTGTCCTTTTTCTTCTTCGGGAGGCGTAGAATGAGTTTGCTGATGTTGTAAGTCTTGGCCCGTACTTCTCTGCTTTGATATCTTCGAGCCTGCTGTTGGTAAACTACTGAACGAGATTTTGCGACATCGCGTTCCTCCTCCAGGGCATCTAGGCTGTCCTGCCGATCGAGCTCGGGTTCTCTTTCTTCGTACATATGCACTCTACGTGAGTCGTGAATAATATCGCAGGGCAATACGGCCTCTGCACCATACACCATGAAGAAAGGTGTGTACCCGGTAGTATGGTTGGGCGTGGTCCGCAGCCCCCAGAGTACGGAGTCGAGCTCCGTAACCCAGTGCTTGTATGATTCTTTCAAAGACCGCACTAGTCTGGGCTTGATGCCGCTCATAATAAGATCGTTGGCGTGTTCGACTTGACTGTTGGTTTGTGGGTGGTAGACGGAGGCGTAATCGAGTTTAATACCCAGATTACTACACAAGGTTTTTACCTCGTCGGCTGTGAAATTGGAGCCGTTGTCAGTGATGATGTTGTGTGGGACACCATAACGGTGCACAACATCGGATATGAAGTCTATCACTGGGCCGGACTCAGCCGTTTTAACCGGTTTAGCCTCTATCCACTTAGTGAATTTGTCCACCATAACCAGCAGATATTTTTTCTTATGGCTTCCCCCTTTAAGGGGTCTGACCATGTCAAGTCCCCAGACCGCGAAAGGCCAAGTGATGGGGATTGTTTGTAGGGCAGTGGGGGGCATATGGCTTTGATTGGCAAAGAGTTGGCATCCGACGCAACGTTGGACAAGGTCCTGTGCATCCGCTCGGGCCGTCGGCCAATAAAACCCCATACGGAAGGCCTTGCTAACAAGGGCCCGAGTTGTGGCGTGGTGACCTCCGAGTCCGGCATGAATTTCAGCCAAGAGCTACCGCCCCTCTTCCTCGGATATACATCGTTGAAGGACTCCGATGGTGCTTTTCTTGTAGAGCTCTCCGTCATGAACCTTGTAGGCCTTAGAGCGCCGAACAATGCAGCGAGCCTCATTCTGGTCCTCAGGAAGCTCCTTCCTATTAAGATAGGCCAGGAAGGGTTCGGTCCATGGGGCAATGACTGCCATGATGAGATGCACCGACGGTGTTATGTCGATGTTTCCGGGGTCTGGGGTTATGTTTGGGTCCGGACTAGTGTTGCCGTTTTCCCCCTGCCACAGCACGGATGGCTTAAAGAGCCTTTCCAGGAAGATATTAGGTGGGACGGGGTCGCGCTTAGCACCAATACGAGCAAGAACATCTGCTACTCGATTACTTTCTTGAGCCACATGATGGAACTCGAGCCCCTCGAATCGGGCCGACATTTTTATGACTGCGTTATGATACGCTGCCATCTTGGGATCTTTAGCGTCAAAATCTCCATTTATTTGAGATATTGCAAGGTTTGAGTCCCCGCGCACTTCTAGGCATTGTATGCCCATGGAGACAGCCATCCGGAGACCGTGCAATAAGGCCTCGTATTCGGCTGCGTTATTGGAGTCTGTGTATAGTATTTGGAGAACGTACTGGATGACGTCTCCAGTAGGGGATGTTAAAATGACACCCGCTCCTAACCCGGCCAACATTTTGGAGCCATCAAAGTACATTACCCAATTGGTGTATGTGCCGTACTCTTTAGGGATTTCAGCCTCTGTCCATTCGGCGATGAAGTCGGCCAGTACTTGGGATTTGATAGCTCGACGTGGTTTATATGTAATGTCAAATGGTAGGAGCTCGATGGCCCATTTGGCAATTCGGCCCGTAGCATCGTGGTTGTTTATAATGTCATTGAGTGGTACTTCGGAGGCCACCATGATCGAACACACCTAGAAGTAGTGACTGAGCTTCCGGGATGCCATGAAGACCGCGTATGCTATTTTTTGATAATGAGGGTACTGGGATTTGCATGGTGTAAGGACAGTAGATACGTAGTATCCTGGCTTCTAAAGCGGGAATCTATGTCCGTCCTGTTCTCGTTTGACAATGAGTACGGTGCTCACCACCTGATGTGTTGCCGATATGTATAATAACATCGGTTTGCCGGAGTTTGGTGCGGCCAGGATTGGATTGCTCGCAAGAAGGGTTTTTATTTCTTCCAGTCCGGCTGTTGCCGCGTCCGTCCACTCGAAGTGGTCGGTTCGCCATAGAAGGCTATAGAGAGGCAGTGCCTTTTCTCCTAATCTAGAGATAAAGCGGCTTAGAGCCGCCATGCAACCTGCAAGTTTTTGAACTTGCTTAAGGTCTGTTGGCTTAGACAATTGTGACAAAAACCGGATTTTGGCTGGGTTTGCTTCGAATCTTCTGTTGGAAACAATAAAGCCCAACAGTTTTCCAGCGGGGACACCGAAGACACACATTTCCGGGTTGAGCTTAATGTCATACGCCCTGACGTTGTTGAATGTAAGACGTAAGTCGTCTATTAGTGTTTCCATGTGCCTAGTTTTGATGACGACGTCTTCAACATAAACTTCTACTGTTTTGCCAATTTGTTTCTCCAGGCATGTTTGAATCATGCGTTGATATGTGGCGCCGGCGTTCTTGAGCCCAAAGGGCATGGTGTTGAAGCAGAATGGCCCGTGTGGGGTAATAAATGCTGCTGCAGCTTGATCGGATTCCTTCATTTTGATTTGATGGTATCTGGAGTATGCATTGAGGAAACACAGTGAGTCGTGCCCTGCGGTGGCGTCAATGATTTGATCAATGCGGGGGAGGGGGAAGGGATCCTTAGGGCAGGCTTTGTTGAGGTCTTTGAAATCGATGCACATGCACCAGGATTTGTCCTTCTTTGGTACCATCACCAGGTTTTCCAGCCAGTCCGGATGTTTGATTTCTCTAATGAATCCGGTCTTGATGAGTTTCGCCAGCTCCTCCCCCATGGCTTGTCGCTTGGGTTTGGAAAAGCACCGCGGTGTTTGCTTAACCGGTTTAAACCCCTTTAATATATTGAGGCTATGTTCGGCCAGCTTGCGTGGGATCCCTGGCATGTCCGAAGGGTGCCAGGCAAATATGTCCCATTTTTTGTGCATGAATTCTTGTAGTGCGGTGTCAACTGTTGGGTTCAATTGAGCTCCGATGGATGTTGTCTTCCTGGGGTCCGTTGGGTGGACCTGGAATTTGACTATTTCTTCAGCCGGTTTGAACAAGGTGGATTTAGGGCGTTTGTCAAGGATCACATCGTCCATGTCCACTCTGGAGCGTAGTGCGGTTATTTCTTCGGCCGCGAGGGCTTCGGATAGCGCCTCCAGGGCCAGGGATGCGGTTTTGTTTTCAGCGCGGAGTGCTATATCCGGATCACTGACGAGGGTGATTATACCGTTTGGTCCGGGCATTTTGAGCTTCATATATCCGTAGTGAGGTATAGTTTGGAAGCGTGTAAAAGCATCCCACCCCAATAGGGCGTGATATCCGCTGCTGAAAGGGGCCACTTGGAAGGTTATTTCTTCAGACCGATAGTTCTCCGGTGATCCGAATACCACATCAAGTGTGATTTTGCCCGCGCACCGTGCCTCCCGACTAGGAATAATTCCCCGGAAGGTTGTGTTACTTTGTTTGATGTGGCTCATGTCTATTTCCATTTTATGGAGTGTGACCTCATAAATGAGATTTAGTCCGCTGCTGTCGTCCATGAGGACCTTGGTGAGTCGAAACCCATCCACGATGGGGCTGAGGACTAACGCGGCTGGTGCTCGTGTTGTTCTGTACTTTGGTTCGTCACCAGCGTTGAATGTTATAGCCGTGTCATTCCATGGGTTTATTACAGCAATTTGGCAGACTTCGTTGAGCTCGCGAAGTGCCCTTTTGCGCTTGTTATTTGAAGGGAATGTCTCGAAGACTGTCAATACTCTTGGGTCGTCGACTTCTGGGGGGTGTTGTTCTGGGGCGTCCTTGATAAGGATGTCCTCGCCGCTCTTGGCTACCTGTCATAGTATCCAACATGCTCTAAGGCTGTGGGTTGCCACGGTATCTGTTGTTGTATGTATTTTGCATGGGCCATCAAGCCACCCTTCCAGAACAGTGCCATGCCATATAGTGGCTTTATGTTTTTTGACTGTTGGATTGGGCGTGCCACGAGGGTATGCCCTTTTCGCCTGTAGGGGAAGTTGGGTTGGGGATGGTGGTTCCCAGCGAGCTGCCCGAGTTTCCCAGGCGCTTTCCATCGCGCAGTATTTTTGTATGATGGTTGCTAAGTCAGCAATTTTTAGTATGCGGCGTCAATTGATGGCATTGAGGATTCCTTTGTCCGCACAGTTTTTGCAGAACGCTAATATTGCGCCCTCGTCATGGAAATCTATTACCTTGTCCTTGACAAGGAGGAATCTGGCCCAAAAGTGGTGGACCTTCTCCTGAGATTGCTATTTTATGCTCATGAGAGCCTCTATGTCCGGGGTGGGTGGGTGGAATTAAATACGAACCCCGACCTAACTGGTTGTCCGGAGTCCGACGACCTTCTGGACTAGACAGTTCGGGTTCCGGAATATCTTCTGATTGTTTGGAACCGCCGTCTGATGCTATGTTCGGAGGGCTGGTTGCGTCCTTTCACGGGTGAGTATCGTCTCTTCATGAACGACAACCCGAACAAAGTCCGTCTTCAATACAGAAGAAGACTCGCCGTCCTGCTCCAGGACTGCCGCGATCTGGTGGGTGACCGGTGGAGTTTCAGTTTCTACCTGATCGGTTTTAGGCCCGATCTGATCGTAATCTGTGATGATTCCCAAAGCGGTGATGCGATCTAGGATCTCGTTTAAGGACGAAAACTCAACCGGATCCATCTGCTTGGAGTGCTCGGAGTTGATGCGAAGGGGATTTTCGATTGCCCTAGAGGTCATCGTCGGCTCCGCGGCCGAACGGGCGATCATAGTAAAGTCACTCAGGCGGAGGGTTTGGCTCGAGGCCAAAACTACCGCTGTGGTAATGTTGTCTTTAATGACAAGGCGAGCCATCGAGCCTTTCATCGATGGCACAGTGGAACTCTCAATGAAAGCACCAATGTCGGTGTCAAAACCGGCGGATCTCGGGTAGGGGGTCCCAAACTGTGCGTCTAGGATCGATGGTAACAGGAGACGGGGGACACGATGTTTACCCAGGTTCGGGCCCTCTCTATGGAGCTAATACCCTACGTCCTTCTTGATTGATATTGATGAATATGAGTGTTACAAGAGTTGATCTACCACGAGATCGTAATGGCTAAACCCTAGAAGTCTAGCCTATGTGGGTATGGTAATGAGTATATGTGTTGTCCTTTCCGGACTACCCCCTTCGGTTTATATAGACACTGAGGGGATCTAGGGTTTACATGGAGTCAATTACATAAGAAGGAATCTTTGGTCGCCAAGCTTGCCTTCCACACCAAGTAGAGTCCAATCCGGACACGGTGCAGTCTTCGGCCTACATGTCTTCACAGCCCATCAGTCCGGCCCATGGATAACAGGCCGGAAGCCCGAGGACCCCTTAGTCCAGGACTCCCTTAGACCCCCCTCCTCTAAATATACACATAAAAAGAAAATGCTAAAATATGTTTGAATGACACCTAGGTCCCACTGGTCCCATTGACCAGTCAAACTGCTGACTAGGATAACCAGTCAATGACATGCGGGTCCCCTGGGCCCTTTGCCTAGTCAACGGTCTCAATTGACTGCTGACTAGGCAGTCAACTAGACCCACCTGACAGCCACTAAAACCATTGTTGTGTACACTTCTCTGTGTACACTTAGCAATTAAGTATCAAATTCGTTTTCTAATTAAAATAATTCCAGAAAATTAGAAAATCATTTAAAACTTTAAAAATTCATAGAAAATAATCCGTAACTCGGATGAAAAAGTTTTATACATGGAAGTTGCTCAGAACGATGAGATGAATCCGAATACATAGTCCGTTCATCTGTCACGCGTCTCTAGCATAGCGAACCTGCAACTGTCCCCCTCCGGTTCGTCTGTCCAAAAATGCCAAACTTCGGGAAAGCATTCCCGGATGTTATCCCCTTTGCCGGTAGCGTGTAGCACCGCGTTAGAACGTGTCTAAATCTGCCTGATGTCCTATTATGCTCTTGCTTGCTATGTATTTATTGTTTCTTCCCCCTCTTCTCTTTGGTAGACCCCGTGATAGCTGCCGATGCCGCCCCTGTGATCAACTACGTCGACGACACTTCTTCTTTTTCAGCAGAGCTTCTAGGCAAGCAAACCCTCCTTGAGCATTCCGACATCGCCCATTTCTTTCCCTCTCATGCTTGCATTAGAACCGCTACTGCTTTTTGTATGATCCCAATCCGATGCATAGCTTGTTTTTGTTACCTGCTTAATGTTGCCTACCTGTTTATCCTAAACAGCTTAGTATAGGTTGGTTAGTGATCCATCAGTGAACCCACCTTGTCCTTGTTGCCACGCTTTATGTTCGATGTCTCGATCAATGTGATCGACATCCAGGCCCCGACACCGCACATCACCCCCCTAGTTGTACAACTTTGCAGAGTTACTATCGAGTGCCGAGGGTGACACCTCATACATCACTCCTGGTGAGATCTCTGTAGTGTAGCTATTCGGTCGTGGTCATCGAGGGTGATTTCCTCCTTAACCACTTCCGATACGACTATGTCGTGCAACCCCTCAAGTGTGAACCTCGAGGGTGGTTCCTCTTATGTTCACCTTGATTACATCGAGTGGAATCCACCGAGGGTGGTTCCTCAGGGTTTCCCTTGGTGTTAGACACACAGTTACTATGGTTACGATGACTTTACACTGAACCATGTTACTAAAGACGGGTCAGCCCTGAGGGGTACCCACGCGAGCTTAATTGCGAGTGATGTGGACTCAGGTTGACCCGAAAGGTGCCCGCGAGAAACTTACGAGGTGTGGCCGGGCATTCTTAGCCCTTGCCACAAGTACTCGAGACGGGGTGACGGGGTCACATCTTTCGTGAGTCTCTGCTCGTGAGCGCACTACCAACACACTAACGGTTTGGATATTTGATCCGAGGGTCCTCTAGCCTGATATCACTAACCATCACGTGTGCATAGTATTGGCGTTCTGCGTCGTATACATCAGTCGAAGCTTAATAGACGCCAGCGACTGAGCGGCGCAGGCCGGGTTGGACTGTGTAAGCTCCTGCCTTGTTTAAGGAGGTAGCTAGGCCTGCTCACCGGCCGCGTACGCAATGTGCAGGAGTTCCCGGGGAGATGGCCCATGACCCCTGGGGCATAGGCTTAGTCCGGCGTGCTGACCTCTATATTAAGCCTAGGTCAGGTTGCGGCGTATTGTCTGGCCGAGGCCGGGCAAGACCCAGGAAAGTGTGTCCGGCCAGAGGTAATCGAGCATGGTGGGTAAGTTGATGCACCCCTACAGGGAAGAAAACATCTATCGATAGCATGTCCTACGGTAACGGACAATTGGAGTTGTATCCCGATTGATACAACTAGAACTGGATACTTGAGATGAGAAATGGATATGAGAAATGGATAGTATGGCTCTGGGATTGCTTTCTCGTAGGGAGTCGAGGAAGAATCTCTGGGCGAGGTTGATAACACTACTACTACTTTACTTATGCTAGTATGCCCTCTTCTAATGTTGCAAGACCGCTAAAGATGCTGAAGATGCTAGTCTTCGATAGGACTAGGCTCTCCCTCTATTCTGGCATTATGCAGTTCAGTCCATAGATACAACCCATTTCATTGATAACGATGCATATGTAGTGTAGATCCTTGCTTGCGAGTACTTTGGATGAGTACTCATGGTTGCTTTGCTACCCTCTTTTCCCCCTTCTTTCTTCTTTCCGGTTGTTGCAACCAGATGGTGGATCCCAGGAGCCAGATGCCACCCAGTCGACTACTACTACTACCCGATGGAGCCTACTCCTACCTGGATGCCGCCGAAGACTAGGAGTAGTTAGGAGGCTCCCAGGTAGGAGGCCTTGCCTTTTCGATCATTGTTGCTTTTGTGCTAGCCTTCTTAAGGCAAACGTGTCTAACTTATGTCTATGCTCAGATATTGTTGCTTCCCCTGACTCATTTGTATTCGAGCCCTCGAGGCCTCTGGCTTGTAATATAAAGCTTGTATTATTTTAATTTGTGTCTTGTCGGGGATATACCCCGCGGTGTAAACCGGCCAGAAGTATAACCCGACCGGACTTAGTGTTTTACTTGAGACACGGCTGAGACTTAACGATTCACTGGCGACCCGTTTGGACCTGGCGATTTACGATTCATTGGTAATCCGGCAGGCGGGTCAGAGGAGTGACAAGACCCAATGGCCCAACGGGCGGTTCATGAAGGCCGGTTCATACTATGGTGGGCCGGTTTAAGAGGAAAGGCGTGAGGAATATTTGTCTTACAAGGAGTTAAGACCTGGACTTGTATCCGGTTTGTATTAGAGATAGACTAGTCCTAATCCTAATAGGACTCCACATGTAACCCGCCCCTTCAACTGTTGGGTAACGTTGCAGAAAACAAAAATTTTCCTACTCGTTTCACCAAGATCATCTAGGAGTTCATCTAGCAACGAGTCATTGGATGCATCTACGTACCTTGTAGATCGCGAGCGGAAGCGTTCAAAGAACGGGGATGATGTAGTCGAACACGACGTGATTCGAATCACCGGAGATCCTAGCACCGAACGGACGGCACCTCCGCGTTCAACACACGTACGGAACAGCCACGTCTCCTCCTTCTTGATCCAGCAAGGGAGGGAGGAGAGGTTGAGGGAGATGGCACCAGCAGCAGCACGACGGCGTGGTGTTGATGGAGCTGCAGTACTCCGGCAGAGCTTCGCTAAGCAATAAGGAGATGGAGGAGGTGTTGGGGAGGGAGAAGGAGGCAACCAAAGGCCAAGGACTCAAGGTATGAAGTCCCTCCTCTCCCCCACTATATATAGGGGTGCCAAGGGGG
>NW_021229644.1:0-630 GCF_002162155.2 Triticum dicoccoides | reverse complement strand
TGGAAACCGTAATACATGTGTGAATACATAGACCACAACATGTCCCTAGTGAGCCTTTAGTTGACTTGCTCGTTGATCAACAGATGGTCATGGTTTCCTGACCATGGACATTGGATGTCATTGATAACGGGATCACATCATTAGGAGAATGATGTGATGGACGAGACCCAATCCTAAGCATAGCACAAGATCGTGTAGTTCGTTTGCTAAAGCTTTTCTAATATCAAGTATCATCTCCTTAGACCATGAGATTGTGTAACTCCCTGATACCGTAGGAGTGCTTTGGGTGTACCAAACGTCACAACGTAACTGGGTGGCTATAAAGGTGCACTACGGTATCTCCGAAAGTGTCTGTTGGGTTGGCACGAATCGAGTCTGGGATTTGTCACTCCGTATGACGGAGAGGTATCTCTGGGCCCACTCGGTAATGCATCATCATAATGAGCTCAATGTGACTAAGTAGTTAGTCACGGGATCATGCATTATGGAATGAGTAAAGTGACTTGCCAGTAACGAGATTGAACGAGGTATTGGGATACCAACGATCGAATCTCGGGCAAGTAACATACCGATTGACAAAGGGAATTGCATACGGGATTGCTTGAATCCTTGACATCGTGGTTCATCCGA
>NW_021229643.1:0-2042 GCF_002162155.2 Triticum dicoccoides | reverse complement strand
AGCTTAGTGATGTCCTCCTCCTTAGCGGTGGAGGCCATCCATTTACCTCCCGCTCCGGACATATTTGGAGAAGGGTCGAGGTGAGATGCGCGAGCTTGGGCGTTGGAGCTTGAGTTCGCAGGGATGGATGAGCAAAGGAGGAAGAAGGCGTAGGTGAGAAGGTAAATCCTTATCCCTTATATATAGGCGGACAAAACTATGCGTCCCTCACCGGCCCGGTAAAACTCGCTTATCTCCCAAGCGCCACCATCAATGGCGCGGTTGGGTTACCCACGTCCGTATTGATGAGAATCCCGGGATAAAGGGGAACACGATCTCTGCTTCGACAAGACGTGCCAAGGAAACCGCTTCGCTAGACGTGCTGAGGTGGAATAGTAAAAAATGATTCAAACGAGGACTTGGCTGCGATGTGATGTCACGCCGCATAATACGTCAGCAGATTGAGCTAAGTGTATATTTTATTCTCTCTACGGTGGAATGTGGAAATTATTTTTGCAGAGCTGGACACTATCCTGGTGTTCATTATCTTCTCCGAATTATTCAAGGGAGGAACCCGCCTTGCAATGCCGAACATTATGCACGCCGGACTTATCGTCATTGAAGACTGGTTCAGGGGCTACTGAGGGAGTCCTGGACTAGGGGGTGTTCGGACAGCCGGACTATCAATATCCGCCGGACTCCAAGACTACGAAGATAGAAGATTGAAGACTCCGGCTCGTGTCCGGAAGGTACTTTCCTTGGCGTGGAAGGCAAGCTTGGCAATACGGATGTGTAGATCTCCTACCATTGTAACCGACTCTGTGTAACCCTAGCCTCTCCGGTGTCTATATAAACCGGAGGGCCTTAGTCCGTAGGACGAACATACATCTCGACAATCATACCATAGGCTAGCTTCTAGGGTTTAGCCTCCTTGATCTCGTGGTAGATCTACTCTTGTACTACCCATATCATCAATATTAATCAAGCAGGACGTAGGGTTTTACCTCCATCGAGAGGGCCCGAACCTGGATAAAAACATTGTGTCCCTCGTCTCCTGTTACCATCCGCCTAGACGCACAGTTCGGGACCCCCTACCCGAGATCCGCCGGTTTTGACACCGACAGGGGGCCTTTGGTCCTGGTTGGTGGCTCCAACCGGGACCAAAAGTCAAACTTGTTTTTTTTTACAAAAGTGGCTGCTTTAGGGGTTTTGGGGGTTATTTTTAAGTTGTTATTATAGCTAGCTAATAGAGAGAAGTGTCCTCTCTTATATCTTCGTCCTTGGTTTATCAACGCTGCTGCTATGTTCATTGCAGCCACAGATATAACATGCTCATGCATGCTTGCATCATACATCATCATATATAGTAACAAGTCCTACTAATCATGCATCATCATACAACTTCTACTCGTTATTAATAATAAGTCATACGATCATCATCCTCATAGTCATCGAACCCAACCCTACATAATTGTTCTTAGCACATGATCATCAGTATCAGGTAGGACCTAAACACCCTTAAGGTAAAATAGCATAAAACAATATAGACCCTGACTCTCCATTATGAAGAATGGCGATCATCCTGTCTCCAATTCTTGCCCTTTGCTTCTTATTGCTTCCAAGAAGCTCCTTACGACTGTCCATACATTTTTTCCATTCTTTGATTGTTTTGTCTCCACTTCTTTTAGAAACCCGGTATGGACAGTTGAGATTCGTAGGACGACCTGGTTGTATGTTCAAAACATGAAGGCTACCATGCGTATACATCAGATGAGGCACACAATCATTCGGGATTATCTGTTGAAAAACATAGTAATAACTTCATAGTTAGCAATGATGTACTAGTTTTAGAAGTGTGCAAAAATATGCACGGATGTTGTAATAGTAAAAAATAATCTTACCAGGGTATCTCCATGGTAGTTATCGTAGTTCAACACGTGCACTAGTGGCACGTATTGACCATAATGTTGAGGAGTTTGATTGTAGATATTGTAATTCTCAAGATCAGTACAAAATCCGACCAGATGATTTTTCTCCTGATAAGTTAATTCGGAGCCTTCGGT
>NW_021229642.1:0-401 GCF_002162155.2 Triticum dicoccoides | reverse complement strand
CATCGGTTAGTCCATTATAAAAGATATCAAGTATTTTGTTTTTCTTAAGAGGATGATCAGGCAAAGCATTAAGTAATTGGAGAAGCCTCCCCCAAGCTTGTGGGAGACTCTCTTCTTCAATTTGCACAAAATTATATATTTCCCTTAAAGCAGCTTGTTTCTTATGAGCGGGAAAATATTTAGCAGAGAAGTAATAAATCATGTCCTGGGGACTACACACACAACCAGGATCAAGAGAATTAAACCATATCTTAGCATCACTGATACGTCTCCAACGTATCTATAATTTTTGATTGCTCCATGCTATATTATCTACTGTTTTGGACTATATTGGGCTTTATTTTCCACTTTTATATTATTTTTGGGACTAACCTATTAACTGGAGGCCCAGCCCAGAATTG
>NW_021229641.1:0-654 GCF_002162155.2 Triticum dicoccoides | reverse complement strand
ATGGATAAAGGTGTTGTTAAATAAATCGAGACAAAAGGATGATATTCACAAAAAAAAAGACAAAAGGATGATTAGCTAACCTGCGGTATTGTTTCCAACAATTAGGATTGAGTCAACCATGTATACATCTCCTGCTAGAAAATTCCCTAAACAATGAAGGACCTAATTCAATGTACAAGCGTCAATTTGCCTCTGTTCTAACCATAGTTTTAAATAGCCGGCTATAGCAGAGCTATAGCCTTTTCAGCAGGCTGCCACTAAATGATCTCATGTACAAATAGCCCGCTATAGCTGATTTTGAGGTCCGCCACTATTTGGCATAGCCCGCTATTCCACTCTTGGATGTTTATATACAGTGCAGAATATCTTCAATAATTGAGGAGATAATATCCTTAGAACAACTACTCATTGTTACGCCCTTCGTAAATCATTATCAACACACCTTAAAAAGCATGTCTCTATGTAGACATTACCTACTCATTGTTACGCCCTTCGTCCCAAAATAAGTGTCTCAACTTTAGTAGAAAGTTGTATTAAAGTTGAGACACTTATTTTGATATGGAGGGAGTACATCGTTATCAAATTGACAACCATGCTGTACCCAGGTGATAAAGTGAGTTTGCTCGGGTAAAATAAAGAAGATGAACATTGTCA
>NW_021229640.1:0-423 GCF_002162155.2 Triticum dicoccoides | reverse complement strand
TGACAATGTTCATCTTCTTTATTTTACCCGAGCAAACTCACTTTATCACCTGGGTACAGCATGGTTGTCAATTTGATAACGATGTACTCCCTCCATATCAAAATAAGTGTCTCAACTTTAATACAACTTTCTACTAAAGTTGAGACACTTATTTTGGGACGAAGGGCGTAACAATGAGTAGGTAATGTCTACATAGAGACATGCTTTTTAAGGTGTGTTGATAATGATTTACGAAGGGCGTAACAATGAGTAGTTGTTCTAAGGATATTATCTCCTCAATTATTGAAGATATTCTGCACTGTATATAAACATCCAAGAGTGGAATAGCGGGCTATGCCAAATAGTGGCGGACCTCAAAATCAGCTATAGCGGGCTATTTGTACATGAGATCATTTAGTGGCAGCCTGCTGAAAAGGCTATAGC
>NW_021229639.1:0-4215 GCF_002162155.2 Triticum dicoccoides | reverse complement strand
AGTACTACCATGGCCTTCCGCGCTACTACCGCGCTGGACATGCAGTACTACCCTGTGGGCGCGGATGTAAAAAATTACATCCGCCCCTACTACCGTACCAGAGCAGAACTAGGCCTGGGAGCCACGGTACTAAGGCTCCAGAGGAGCGGTACTACCATGAACCCCAGTGGTACTACCGCAGGTGCTTGCGGTACTACTGCTCCATAGAGCAGTACTACCGCAAGTACAACAGTAGCCGTCAGAGCAAGCACAAAGAGGATAACGGAGAAAAGCTCCAAAGTGCAAGGGAAAGGTGGAGGCAAGGAAGGAAACGTGTACGTGATGATTCCACCCGAACCTTTCTGACGCGGACCCCCTCTTAATAGTACGGCTCTCCTACGACTCAAATCCACCAAAGAGAAACGTAGAACAACACCGTCTTCAATAGTCTTCAAGGGGCACCGAATTGTCTCGTGCCTAGTGATGAAGCGTCTGCGAAACTCAAGGCACACGATTAGTCCGCAAAAGCATTGTCATCAATCACCAAAACACCTAAGGGATAAATATGCCCTTACAATCTCCCCCTTTTTGGTGGATTGATGACAATACGGGATTTGCACATAGATGAGATAATATAGGGCACAGGCAAACCCCTCCTCTCTAGAATATAGATGGGCTCCCCGTAGATGTGTGCAATCTAGATAGATGCTTTGGACTGCATAGCACACTAACTAGGATCAACACTCCCCCTATATTTTAGAGACAAAGGTATGATAACTAACATCTAAGCAGAGCATAGCACAAAGGTAGCACAATATATCACAAGCTTGCTAAGATAGATAGAGTGCATATGTCTTACACCATATGAAGTAACGCAACCCAAAGCAACTGAAATGAGGTTCAAACGAGGTTCAAACGAGGTTCAAACGAGAAAGCAGCAAACACACGGAACATGAACGACGACACATGACTCGCAAATCCCTACACTCTCCCCCCCTTTGGCATCGAGAAGCCAAAAAGGCAGAGAGGACACCTACACACAAGGGGTGGCTCAAGTAGGGAACTCATCCCAACGCTCCTCGTCTGACTCCTCGGCAGCAGGGATGGTCTCCTTGACGTCCTCCTCAGAATTAGTCCACCTGTAGCCTTGCTTCTCCATCCACTCGGCCTCTGGAGTGATGCGATCCTCAGAACTGCCAGACACATCCTCGCCATATAGCTGCAAGATCTTCTTGTCCCGGCGACGACTCTCCTTGGATGCCATGTGAGTCCTGTACTGGCCCTTAGCTTGCATGCAGAAAAGAGTCTTCATCTTGTCCTTCAGCTTCTTGGCCCACGAGGGCATAGAGGAACTATGGGAAGACATGGCAGCACGGTCCTCAGCAACATCCTCTGCGCCAGCATCCTCCTCATCAACAGAAGCCCTAGCAGCAGACGCCTCAGCACGAGTAGTAGTGTTGGCCCAGTTGGGCTTGACACGGAGACAGATGGGATCATGTCGAATCCAGTCTGGAGCAAGGAACTCCTCACCAGGGAACATCTTCTCCCAAGTCTTCGAGATCAGCAGAAACAGATAGGGCCCATAGATAGGCACCTTGCGGTTGAACACTACAAACCGAAGCTCACACCACATGATGTGTGAGACATCAAGTGGCTGAGTCTGAGACACACGAGCCTCCTCGCATAGGAGCATCATATCCACCATATAGGCATGAACCTTGTCCTTGTCACCAATGCGAGGGAATAAAGAGTTGCGGAAGATGCGATACATGATATCCAGAAAGGAGTTGAGCACCCACCCTGACTTGCCATTGGGAAGTGCCTTCTCAACATAGTATGGCTGAAGCTTGTCCTTGTTAGCAGACTCAGGATTAGCATGGGGGCGAACACCCACAGGAGTGTCAAGCCTGTCATCAGGAACATGGAGCAAATCCATGAACTCCTTCCAAGTAGCAGTCAACTTACGTCCATTGGTCATCCTCCGCTCCTCATCAGGGTGAAAGTAAACTGAGGCAAAGAACTGACAAACAAGCTCAGGGTCATAGTCAAGGTGAAAGGAGATCACATGTTCAATACCAAACTACTCCACCAAATCTAGAGCTTCTCCAAAGTACTGACGGAACTTGTCCTTCCACCGGTGATGCATTTCTATCCATTTGACATCCATGTAGGTATTTTGCTTGTTCTTGATGACATCCAGATAAGTGAGAGTCTATTGCTTGTTCCAAAACAGTTCACAACCTCTAACAGTAGCACGAGGATGCACATATGGGTTGAGCTTCTTGAGACGGACGAACTCAGATAGGGTATCTCGTCCATGCCCTTGTTGGGTTCCTTGTGCTTACTAGCGATGTCTTGACATGGCGCTTGGGGGCAGTGGAGCCCTCTGGTGCTTCACCTGGATTGCGTAGACGCTTGGAACCAGTGTCATGACTAGGATTGGAACAGCGAGAGCCACCACCTTGGTCCATGGCAAGAGCACGTGGTGGGGAACGATCCCACCGGATGGAATCACGGGAGGGCATCTGAAGGCGGAGATCCGGTGATGGACGCCGGCCCCGTTATTGAGCGTGAGAGAGAGAGACGATGTGGGGGAACTGACGAATGGGCATGGGGGAGTTAGAACTCCCCCTGCCCGTCCTTATCCCCACGCGTCTATGACAGCATGGTAGTACCGCATGTCATCGCGGTAGTACCTCTTGGGCAGAAGTACCACACCGAAGCGGTAGTACCGCTCTCCCAGGCGGCAGTAAAAAATTAATGCCGCGTGGGGGTGGTAGTACCGTGCTCCCCACACGTGGTAGTACCGTAGCTGGCTGCGGTAGTACCGTGAACTCAAGAAAAAGCAGGTTTCAACAACAGAAGAAGATCTTTGCAAGGAAACTTTTAGCACAAGAGACACCACAAGAGCACGCACAACCCAAGGCAAAAAGACAACAAGGAGCAACCACGCGACACAACCTCTCAAAAGGAGAGGGCGGTGGCCGGAGCCACCTATGTTTGAGTTAGTTGGTATGGCACCGCAAAGAATTATCCTTGGGCCCATGACCACAACTCGTCTTTGAAGCACAAGTACCATAAAAATGGCTAATGTGAAAGAGTTGATCGATTTATGCATAATGGGGGGAGGGGGAGTTCATTGAGAGAACAACACTCCCCCTATGTCCATGCCAACACCTAAACTAGACAACAAGTTGAGTGTGGTGGGGGTGCAAGGGTTCAAGTCACATTGCTCGAATCAATGATATTTAGCTCATGCCTTAACTCGCGAAATCTTGCTTCATCCAAGGGCTTCGTGAAAATATCTGCAAGGTTATCATGAGTGTTGACATACTTGAGCTTGATCTCCCCTCGCCTAATGTGATCCCGGATGAAGTGATACCGAATCTCAATATGCTTCGTCTTGAAGTGTTGCACCGGGTTGAGAGAAATCTTGATGGCACTTTCATTATCACACCAAAGAGGCATTTTGTCACAAATGACACCATACTCCTTTAAGGTTTGCCTCATCCACAAGAGTTGTGCACAACAACTACCAGCCGCCACATATTCCGCTTCGGTGGACGAGAGAGACACACAACTTTGCTTCTTGGAAGACCAACTCACCAAAGAGCAACCAAGAAGTTGTCACCCTCCGGAAGTGGACTTTCTATCCACCTTGTCTCCCGCCCAATCAGAATCCGTAAATCCTTCAAGCTTGAAGTTAGCTCCTATTGGGTACCATAGGTCAATGTTTTGGGTATGAGCCAAATATCGAAAGATTCGCTTGACCGCCACAAAGTGGCTTTCCTTTGGTGCGGCTTGGAACCGTGCACACATTCTCCCACTCAACATGATATCCGGTCTAGATGCACAAAGGTAAAGCAAGGAACCAATCATAGAGCAATATACCTTTTGATCCACCGCTTTACCATTGGGATCAATGTCAAGTTGGCACTTGGTGGGCATTGGAGTAGAGTCCGGCTTGACATCACTTAGCTTGAATCTCTTAAGCATGTCTGGAGTGTATTTGGCTTGGTTGATGAAGGTACCTTCTCTTCTTTGTTTGATATCAAAACCAAGGAAGAACTTCAACTCTCCCATCGAAGACATCTTGAACTTAGAGGTCATGAGAGCGGCAAATTCTTCATTGAAAGCATTGTTAGGGGAACCAAAGATAATGTCATCAACATATAGTTGGCACACAAACAACTCCCCTTTGACCTTCTTAGTAAAAAGAGTGGGATCGATTTGCCC
>NW_021229638.1:0-3643 GCF_002162155.2 Triticum dicoccoides | reverse complement strand
GCGTACCAATCGCCAAGGCCATAGACGCGCTTGTGAGCTTGGCACCAGAGCACGGCATGCCCCTCCACGTACAGCACCGCTATGGATACCCACTGCTCTGGTGGCATCTAGTAGAGCTCGAAATAAGTGTGACAGAGATCAAACTAGAGCCACGGTGCTTCGCTGCTGAACCGAGGGAAATCATGCTTGGGCGGCTTGTGTCTGTAGTGGTCACGCTTGTGGTGTTCCTCGCGACGCCGTGTGGCCTTGTGCTCCTGGTGGTTTGCTCGACGCGGTGCGGACTGGCGCTCCTGATGGTCATGTCGACCTGGTGGAGGGGGCGGTGGTGGGTGAACCAGTGGAGGCCCTTTGTCCGCAAGCATCGCTGCCATGGGCGTCGTCGAAGACGACGCTGCCGCGCGCGCTGCCGCTTCCATGGCCAGAGTGTGTTTAACCGCATCCAACCCATCACCGAACTCTGTCACCTGGGTGCTCAAGTGCTGCACCTCGGAGGTCAGAGACGCAAATTTCGTCAGCAATTCCTCCAGAGTTTTTTGGATGCCTTCCATGGCTTTGAGGACAAACTTAGTCTGTGCAGACGGAGTCGACGATGGCGCCATTGCTGCCGCCCCAAATCGAACCACCCCGCTCAAGATTTTGCATCGGATCGCCGAAGCAACCCAACACCTTTCGCGGTGGATTTATGGTCGGATCGAGGGATTGAGGCGCGGCGGTGGATCGGAACTAGTCTGTTACCAGGTTGTAACGACCCTCACGGATTGAACAGAGGGGAAGAGAGGAGATCAGGGAGAGGATGAACTTGAGGCAGTAGAAAGGGAGGAAGTGGAGAAAGTAGACAGATGGAGAATTCTGAATGTGCGATTACAAGGCATATGATCTAGTCTCTGTTGTCGCCCACACTTATAACACTCTGGAATAGGCCCACTTGACATAGACACTAAACTACCGAAGACAATTCCATGCTCTCTGCTAGTAGGCCCTGATATTCCTCCTCAAGCGGTTGCACTTTCTGTGCCTTGCTGTCCGCCTGCTCTGACATGGTGATCCACTAGGGAGTAGGGCGTGACAATGTTGCAGATGCTGGCCTGCAGGGGAGTTCATGGAAGGGGAAAGAAAAAGCTGGCACCATCGAGACCCATGGAATCAATCAAGCCAGCATTAACATCCGTGCAGTGGGTTCCTCCGGCCAGGGCCGACCCTGAGGGGGGACAGGGGGCGGCCGCCCTGGGCCCCCGATATCCAGGGGCCCCGCGCCAGGTGGTAAGCCCTATGCAGCAGCTAGCCCTTGACCCTGGCCCAATACACAGCCTCGCGGTAACAGGCTAAGCAGCCTTGATTTTGTCTATGCAAAACAGTCGAGCTGGCAGGTATATTAGGAAGCCTAGAATCCATCCCGAGAATCCCGTCTACTACTCCCGGGGCAACTGCCAATTTTGTTTTCTTTCCATCATGAGTTCCCATATCTGGTTCTTTGCAACGATCCCTAATTCCCTACTACCCTAGTATACTCGTCTGAGCCCCGATCGCTAGTTCCGGCCTCGCAGGCGCTCGACAGTTTTCGCCAAGGTCCTGAGGCCTTGACCGCCGATCATCGTAGTTCACCGACAAACTCCGATCCCCTGTCCCTAGGCGCTGAAGCACACGCACATTGTTGAGGGCGTTTGGCAAACGACAGTCCACATCGCACCATTGCCGTGCTGAGCGTCCGATGAGTGGTCACCGACGCTGATCTGAATGATTTCAGGTATATCACATAACCATTCCCTAGATGTATACTATAAATTAAGTAGTAATTTACAAGACTGTGCAACCTTTCGATGCCAAAAAATCCTAGTCCTTCTGTTATCATGTCGTCTACAAAGTATGCTTCTGGTAGAATTTTTTTAGAAGGGAATGGAACAGCGTCTGGATCATTGGTGCTTCGAAGAACCCTAATGATGAGTTGAGTATTGTGGACACTTCTTGCGAAGGAAGAGAAACCAACTATGTAATTGGAATTCTGAATCTTAACAAGATGAAAATACTGACATCAACAATGGCAATAACAATGTATGCAATTTTGCTTATAATTGTTATGTGACGTTTATACTAGGGGCCCCGAGGTTTGGGTTCGCCCCGGGCCCCTGAAATGATAGGACCGGCCCTACCTCCAGCTCAAGGGATGGCTAAATTGAATACGGACGCTAGTTTTCAACAGGACAACGGACGAGGTTGGGCAGGCGTTGTGGCCAGAGATCACCTGGGTAGAGTGTACCTGTCGAAGTGCAGCTGGCTACAGTGTGGAAGAAGCTGAAGCCCAAGCCACACTGATGGTCCTGCATGCTTCGACCATCGCAGGTGTGGAGAGCCATTCTAGAGGGGCGAGACACTCTGACACAGGGCCTGGTCCGCCGAATTGGTGAAGGCCAGAAGACATAGATTTGGCAACACAATTGGCTCCCTCAACCTCATAACATGCGGCCGATCACAAGCAGAGTTCCTCACCCTCCACAGCTAGTGGGAGAATTGGTCTTACTGGATGCTAGTTGGGATCGACCTACCATCTGGGATGTGTTCTTGCCAGTAGATGCATCGGCCATCCTCTCCATCTTGTTGTGCACTAGACATATAGATGACTTCTGGTCATGGATACATGAGAAGAATGGGGTTTTCTCGGTTCGCTCAGCGTACAGAATGCTGGTCACGACAAAGCACAGTCGGGAAGCCTGGCTGGAAGGCAGAGTGGACACGTCCAACACGGAGGAAGAGCAGAAACAGTGGTCAAAACTTTGGAAGATTGCAGTCCCTTCGAAGGTTAAAATCTTTCTATGGCGATTGGCCCAGCAGTCGATCCCTACAGCTGATATTCTTCATCATCTGAATATGGCAACGGAGGACACTTGTGGTCTTTGTGGAGCCATTGACTCATGGCAGCACTCTTTGCTTCATTGCCATGCTGCCAGAGCCGTCTGGTCGCTGCAACCTATAGAGATCTTCCAGGTCTTGAACGTGCTACGGAGCCGGACGCCAAATGTTGGATTTTTGCTCTAATTGAAGCATTACCATCTGAGGAGTTCACTCAGGTATTGGTCACTCTTTGGGCCATCTGGTTCGCGCAACGGCAAGCCCTCCATGAAAATATCTTCCAGAGCCCAATGGCCACGCATATGTTTGTCGCAAAATACATCCGAGAGCTGGCTGAATGCAAACCGAAGGAGGCGATCCGTCATGTTCAAGCTGCTCCCAACAACCGGACGAGATGGATCTGCCCTCCCGATGGCTTTGCAAAAATCAGGGTGGATGGAGCAGTTAACAGAGCCAATGACGGGGGCTCCTACAGCGCTATATGCAGAGACCAAAGCGGGACGTACCTGGGATCATCAGTTATTAGATGTGTTGGGATCACCGACCCAACAACATTGGAGACGCTAGCTTGTCGAGAAGCAATGGCCCTAGCACTGGACCTCTCGCTAACTCATGTGGTGATTGCTTCCGACTGCAAGAATGCGGTGCAGGACATAAATCTTGGCACTGGTGGAATTAACGCGAGCATTGGGAAGGAAATTAGAGCTACTATTACTCAAATTCATAGTTGTGTCTTCATCTTTGAAGGCAGAGTTTCGAATCAAGAGGCACATAGCCTTGCTAAGCATGCTTTCAGTCT
>NW_021229637.1:0-446 GCF_002162155.2 Triticum dicoccoides | reverse complement strand
GCTGAGGCCGACATGCAGCTGCAGATCTTCGAAGCTTATGTCTGGTGAGGCAAACTATTCGTCGATGAAGTTGTGGATGATGGCGACATCAAAGAGAGGCAAATTGTTGAAGATTTCAGCTTCTTCTTTTCTTTTGATAAGCTGCTCTAGAGCGTCATCTCCAAGATCTTCATCGCTTGATAGATCAATGGCTTCGCTGCGCAGAATGGCAGCAGCAGTGAGCTCTTTGCTGGTTTGTTGCCAGGGCACCTTTTCCTTCTGGGGCTTGGAGACGCGGGATACGTCTTCAGACTGCACACTGACTTCAGGAGGTGCAGTTTTCAATGGCTTCGCCCTTGAGATTTTTGAGGCAGGGGCTGGCTTTGAAGCTTTTGGCTTCTTTGACTGCTTTGGCTTCGGCACAGCAGGAGCTTCATCAGACTCAGAGTCAGCTGGAGGGTCATTCA
>NW_021229636.1:0-394 GCF_002162155.2 Triticum dicoccoides | reverse complement strand
TCTCTCTCTGATTTTCGTCGTGGGATGGGAGGGGTAGCAGCTCAGCTCGGATCCATTTTTGTTGCTTCGTTGCATATGGATCGTGTTAATATTTGTGGCCATTGGGTGACAAATTTCGAATCAAACCCGAGGGGGCATTTTTTAGCCACTTTTGCATTCGCTGCTTGCTGTATACCAATCCATCTTGAATTAGTCGAATTTACACATGCTGCGTACAGAAAAACACTGTACTCTGCACACGGAATTGATTTCCAATTTCTTTTTGCTAGTATAGATTAAGTTGATTTTTCTTTTCCAAGTGAAGTAGTATATGTCAATTGACTTATGTTTCGTGTGTTTGCACGTGCATGAGACAGTGATGGTTCCATGGCCTCGCCAAGATTGATGAGGAATC
>NW_021229635.1:0-773 GCF_002162155.2 Triticum dicoccoides | reverse complement strand
AAAAATGGTTTGCTGAGCGTGGGGTTCGAACCTACGACCATGCGCTGGATTGTGCTCGACCAAAGCCACTTCCACCACACTACTCTTGCGCAAGATATCCATCGCGGGACTAGAAAAACTATCCAGATATCAAACTTAAATCTTGCTGGAAAAAATCACGAACAAATTTTGAAACTTTTCTGAAATCATGAACTCATCTTCATGATTGGTGAACATTAATTTCTGAAATCTTCAGGACTTCGCACTTATTGGCCTGCCGTGCGAACCACTGCGACGTATACCATTTCATGTTCAATTAGCAGCCCGATAGTTAAAGACATATATAACAGAGACTAATGTTAAACATTAATTCGCAAAATATTCTAAAAATTACAGTCAATTTATTGGGTCAAATCGACAACCTCCTACAACTGAATTTTTCGAAATTATGAATATTTTCTTCAAAACAAAAACATCTTTCGAATTTTCGTACAAATTTTGTAAAACAGGAACATTTTGATGACGTGAACATATTTGAAAAATGGAACATTTCTTGAATTTGTGAACAAAAAATAAAAATGTTTCCTTTTTAAAACTTCCAGAACATTTTTTGAATTTGTGAACAAAATTGAAAAACATGAACTATCCTTGAAATTGTTAGCAAATTAGGAAAGCTGGAACATTTTCTTCAATTCCCAAACATTTTTTGAATCTTGAGAACAAATTTTGAAACAGCGAACAATTTTGAAAAATCCTGAATAAATTTGGAAGCGCGAACAATTTTTTTAAAGTAC
>NW_021229634.1:0-996 GCF_002162155.2 Triticum dicoccoides | reverse complement strand
TTCGTGTTTCCAAAAAATGTTCAGTTTTTGAAAAAATGTTCTCAAAATTCAAAATCTATTGACGCTACACACAAAAGTACAAAACTTTCGAAATTCAGAAAATGTACCGGATTTCAATTTTTTGTTCACATATTAAAAAAATGTTTGCGCTGCCAAATTTGTTTGGGATTTTTCAAAATTGTTCTCCGTTTCAAAATATGTTCTCAAAATTCAAAAACTGTTCGTACTTTAAAAAAATTGTTCGCGCTTCCAAATTTATTCAGGATTTTTCAAAATTGTTCGCTGTTTCAAAATTTGTTCTCAAGATTCAAAAAATGTTTGGGAATTGAAGAAAATGTTCCAGCTTTCCTAATTTGCTAACAATTTCAAGGATAGTTCATGTTTTTCAATTTTGTTCACAAATTCAAAAAATGTTCTGGAAGTTTTAAAAAGGAAACATTTTTATTTTTTGTTCACAAATTCAAGAAATGTTCCATTTTTCAAATATGTTCACGTCATCAAAATGTTCCTGTTTTACAAAATTTGTACGAAAATTCGAAAGATGTTTTTGTTTTGAAGAAAATATTCATAATTTCGAAAAATTCAGTTGTAGGAGGTTGTCGATTTGACCCAATAAATTGACTGTAATTTTTAGAATATTTTGCGAATTAATGTTTAACATTAGTCTCTGTTATATATGTCTTTAACTATCGGGCTGCTAATTGAACATGAAATGGTATACGTCGCAGTGGTTCGCACGGCAGGCCAATAAGTGCGAAGTCCTGAAGATTTCAGAAATTAATGTTCACCAATCATGAAGATGAGTTCATGATTTCAGAAAAGTTTCAAAATTTGTTCGTGATTTTTTCCAGCAAGATTTAAGTTTGATATCTGGATAGTTTTTCTAGTCCCGCGATGGATATCTTGCGCAAGAGTAGTGTGGTGGAAGTGGCTTTGGTCGAGCACAATCCAGCGCATGGTCGTAGGTTCGAACCCCACGCTCAGCAAACCATTTTT
>NW_021229633.1:0-5308 GCF_002162155.2 Triticum dicoccoides | reverse complement strand
CGTCTCTCAACAACTTGATGTTTAGAATGACATCAGCCACTCCCAAATCCTTCATCTCAAAACAGCGAGATAGCAAATCCTTGACCTCCTTAATAACATTCATATTTGTTCCGAAAATCAGTATGTCATCAATATACAAGCAAAGCATAACTCCCTCGCCCCCACCATGGCGATAGTACACACATTTGTCAGCTTCATTCACAACAAAGCCTGCAGCTGTTAAAGTTCTTTCGAACTTCTCATGCCACTGTTTGGGTGGTTGCTTGAGTCCATGCAAAGACTTCAGCAACTTGCACACTTTCTCTTCCTGACCATCTATTACAAACCCATCTGGTTATTCCATATAAATTTCCTCGTCCAACTCTCCATTTAGGAAAGTAGTCTTAACATCTATTTGATGAACGAGAAGACCATATGAGGCAACTAGTGAAAGTAGAACTCGAATAGTGGTCAGTCGAGCCACAGGTGAGTAAGTATCAAAGAAATCTTCACCTTCCTTTTGGGTATAACCCTTAGCCACGAGCCGAGCCTTACAGTTTTCAATAGTACCATCAGGCCTAAGCTTCTTCTTGAATACCCATTTGCATCCTATAATTTTGCACCCATAAGGACGATTAGTTATCTCCCAAGTTTCATTCGCCAAGATGGAATCCATCTCGCTATGAACTGCTTCCTTCCAGTAGTCAGCATCTTCAGATGCATAGGCCTGAAATAGAACTAGGAGTGTCATCTATGAGATACACAAGAAAATCATCACCAAAAGACTTTGCAGTCCTCTGTCTCTTGCTCCTAGTAGGAACTTCATTGTTCTCCTCCACAGGACTTTCAAAGTGTTCCATCGAAATGCCAGGTTCAATAAATTTAACTGGTTCCTGATTCGATGAAGTTGGCATCTCCTGATTAGATGAGGTAGCCATATCCTTCATGGGAAAGATATCTTCAAAGAAAGTCGCATCATTCGACTCCATGATCGTACCGACCGGCATGTCAGGTATCTCAGATTTTACAACCAAGAATCTATAACCAATGCTATGAAAAGCATATCCCAGGAAAACAAAATCCACAGTTTTTGGTCCCAGCTTCCGCTTCTTTGGAATTGGTACATTGACTTTCGCCAAACAACCACATGTTCGCAGATAAGAGAGTTTTATCCTTTTCTTCTCCCACTCCTCGAATGGAGTTATCTCTTTGTTCTTTGCGGGGACTCGATTTAGGACATGACATGCTGTCAATATTGCCTCCCCCCACGATGCCTTGGAGAGACCCGATGTGTCTAACATGGCGTTAACCAAATCAGTTAGAGTACGGTTCTTTCTTTCGGCCACCCCATTTGACTGAGGTGAGTAGGGAGGCGTCCTCTTATGGATTATACCATGTTCCGCACAAAAAGCATCAAATTTATTGGGAAAATACTCTCCACCACGGTCGGACCTAAGCCTCTTGATTTTTCGATCAAGTTGGTTTTCCACTTCAGCTTTATCGATCTTGAAAAAGTTCAAAGCCTCATCCTTAGATTTTAAAAGATACACATGGCAGTATCTAGTGGAGTCGTCAATTAACGTCATGAAATATTTCTTTCCACATTTTGTCAAAACACCATTCATTTCACATAGATCTGAATGTATAAGTTCTAGTGGTGCAAGATTTCTTGTCTCCGCAGTCACGTGAGACTTACGAGGTTGCTTAGCTTGAACACACACACTTGACACTTAGATCCCTTGACAGTGGTGAAACTAGGGATTAAGTTCAACTTCGCTAGTCGCGACATGCAACCAAAGTTAACATGACAAAGGCGTGAATGCCACACATTTGATTCACTATTCTTGGAAATATGATTAACAACTTTATTGCAAACGTCTGATAAGGATAAACGAAACAGGCCTCCTGACTCATAGCCTTTACCAACAAAGGTTCCATGCTTGGATATTACAAATTTATTCGACTCAAAGACAAGCTTATAGCCATCTCTACACAAAAGAGATCCGCTAACAAGATTTTTTTGACAGAGGGGACATAATGCACGTTGTTCAGCCGCATGATCTCCCCTGAAGTAAACTTCAGATTGACCGTGCCAACACCACGAACAGAAGTACTTGAACCGTTGCCCATTAGCACGGTTGAAGTCCCTACGGTCTGATAAGACGAAAACATGGAAATATCACCGCATACATGCACATTAGCACCCGTGTCAATCAACCAATCAGGAGAATGACATACTGAAAGAATAGTGGGAAATATACCATACCCAGCATCCTTCATGTCAGTGTCTCCAATGACAACATTAGCGGTCTTGCCGTATTTCCCAGAATGACGCTTGTCATAGCGATTAGGACAACTAGGAGCCCAATGATCAGGATCTCCACACACATGACAAGCACCTTTCTTCTTGTCACTCTTCTTCTTGAAGTTCGTGTGTTGTACAACCTTGTTCTTCCCATCAAACTTTGCTTTACCATCAAGCTTGCCCTTGTTCTTGAACTTGTGGGACTGGAAGTTTTTCTTCTGTACCAGATTGGCACTAGATCCTCCCTCAATACCTCGAGCACGTGTGTCCTTTGCTCTCGCCTTTTCTTCCACATCAAGAGTACCAATGAGATCCGGAACGAAAAACTCCTGTCTCTTATGCTTCAGTAATGTAGCAAAGTTCCTCCATGAAGGAGGAAGCTTAGTGATGATACCCCCGGCAACAAACTTGTCCGGTAGCATGCAATTGAAGTGCTCAGGTTCTCTAGCAAATGACTATATCTCATGAGCCTGCTCAACCACGGAGCGCTCTTCAGTCATCCTGTAATCATAGAATTGCTCCATGATGTACAGCTCAGTGCTGGCATCCGAGACCCCAAAATTGGCCTCGAGTGCGTCCCACATATCTTTTCCATTGTCAATTGAAGCATAAGCATCAACTATGTTCTCGCCCAGAACACTCAAGAGAGCAACCTTAAACAGAGTATCCATTTTCTGAAAAGCATGTGCCTGTTCAGCATCAAGTTCTCCTTCAGGTCTACCAAGAGTGGCGTCATAGCAACTCATGGTTTGAAACCATAAGACTTCTCTCACACGCCACCTCTTATAGTGGATACCCTCAAACATAGGAGGTCTCATGGAAGCAGCAAAACCACTTCGGGTAAATTGCCTATAATAAGGTTTTTGGATTGTTGGAAATATGAGCAATTTAATGAATGATTTTATTAACAGAAATACTAGGTAAAACATGACTAGTATAGCAGTGATAAAACAAGTCATGCGATTTGACAATGTGAAGGTAAATAACATCTGTATATATGAGCTAGAACCGATCATCTCTCGAGCAGATAGTAGATCAAGATGCATATATAAGGTAGATCCTAACATTTGTAGGGAAAACACTAGAACAAGGAACTCTGGCAGGACCTCTAACAGGAAAAACAAGAACACGTACTGGACAGCAGCCGGAGCAGAGGCACTGGACTTGGGATCGGTGTCCTCCATGTCGTCGAGGAGGTTGTCGACGTCAGGGAAGTAGTCGTTGTCGGGGAAGTAGTCGTCGGAGTCCGGGGCGTCTCTGACGAAGAAGTCAGTAGTCGCGCAGAGCGCTTCCCAAAAACCTTATCACCCTTCTCCCGTACAGGACTCAAAGAGGTGCGGTTTCGGAGGCCTACTGTCCCGACTCGCGGTGCATGCCGCAAGCCGGGATGAGGAAGACAGCAGCAGCTGAGAGATTGAAACCAGTGGCGAGGGGAAGAAGAAGTTCTGGTGCATCTCTCTGAGAGGAGCGACCTCCCTTTTATAGGCGCAAGAGACGGAGGCGAGAGGCTGCGCCGGGAGCTGAAGGGAACGCGGGAGACGAAACGAACAGGCATCAGCCGAAGAGGCGCGCCGTTCGGATTCAGTGTCCACTACAGAAAAAATGTAAGCGTGGCATGGCGACGCGGGCGGCGGAGGAGGAGCGCGCGTGGATGTCCCTCTTGTTCTCATGCTCATACAAGTGGGGAAAAAACCTCCCTTATAAGGAGGTCCAACTCCCACTCAACTTCCGCCGAAATAGACTAAATTCCAGCAGAATGTAGACAGTTGATGCCGAGTAGGAAAGCGCGCGGGTGAGGGAGGAGAATTTTGGGTGTGTCAGGGTGGTCATAATAGGGCGTGGCTGCTTTTCAGATGCCCGTAAAACCCCCCTTAGTATGTCTTCGATTTACGGGAGAAAGTGCTTCTAGACCGTCCTGCAGACCGATGCAAGACCGCGTTTGGACGGCAAACCACGTTCGGACCATGCGTCCCGAACAATTATGGACGGTTTGAGAGGCATTGTAGACAACTTAAGTCTGAAATACATGACATTTTGGAGGGAATCGGTCTCGCTATCCAAACGATCGAACCTGTCGATGAAGCTCCAGTTTGATTGCGTCCATTGCACTGTCGGCCATCATGGACGGCTCCTTGGACAGGTATGCTTATGGCTATTTGTTTGCTGTGATCAAGCGCTTGATGGAAGATCAGGTATTTACTCACGTAATTTTTACTCGTGAATATAGTAGGGTTGCACATTGCTTAGTTAACTTTTGGCGTAGTGGAAAGGCACTATATGTGCTTAACGACCTTTCTAGTTGTGATGCTGAACTTTTCACTCTCAATTGTAACTCTATAATCATGGAATGAATACCCTAACTATCCGGCGCAAAAAAAATAGTGTAGACAAAACATTCCTTCTTATGGTGGTACCGATATATCTTCGTATTTTGACTTTTGGAGCGTGGTACTGCTATATATATGACCCTTTGATTTTGTTCGGTTTTGTATATAGGTTTCTTTTTACTGTCATTTTATACATAGGTTGTGAATCAGAATCTTACTTGTCCAGCCGAATCCTAGGCCCCATTTTATATGTATTGTTTTCCGAACACTAGCCCAACCAAATGCCGCCTAACCCGGGCACTTTTTTTCTGGGGTTTTATTGATCATAATGCCCCCTAACCCAGGCACGGCTACCTCTCAACTATTGTGAGACGGTAGCTCACCTCTCCTCAAGGGAAACCATTAGTAGGCCGGCCCACTACTGGTATGTCACCTTCTCTATTTTGGTAAACTTCGTATGTTATTTCCTTTGTTCTTTTTTTTCCTATTGCCTTTTTATCGTTTTGTTTACATTTTGTTTCTTTTAATAATTCTAAATAGATACTCCAAAATTGAAAACGTAAAAGTCAATGGTTAATTCTGGCCAGATTGGCCACAAGACGACGTGTATATGGTCCATACTTTCTAAAAGCAATTTTGACGGTGATATGTGGACCCTTTGGCTGTAATTTGACTCCTAACTCGAGAAATCACATCT
>NW_021229632.1:0-523 GCF_002162155.2 Triticum dicoccoides | reverse complement strand
AAAGAGATTGTCCGTTTTGTACACGAAGTGCATCTAGTTTTTGACCTAACCTTCTCTACTTTCTGGCACATGCTATGTGGGTGAAATGATGATACCATGCCAACTTGGAACCTTTTCAGAGTTAATTTCAAATGGTTTTCAATTTCATGGTCTTATACCTCAAAATAATCAATAATTGCATGAAAAATAACAAATGAAGTCAGAAAGGGTTGAAAATTGATGATGTGGCTTTGAATGGTACATTTTGAACACAGAAAAACTATGGAGTTCAAATAAGTTCAAAAAAATGAAATCCCTTTGTAACATACGAGTTTCCATATGAAACCCTGATACTTCGAAAGAGATTGTCTGTTTTGTACACAAAGTGCGTCCAGTTTTTGCCGTAACCCTCTATACTTTCTTGCACATGCTATGTGGGTGAAATGATGATACCATGCCAACTTGGAACCTTTTCAGAGTTAATTTCAAATGCTTTTCAATTTCATGGTCTTATAGCTCAAAATAATTAGTAAATGCATGAAAA
>NW_021229631.1:0-953 GCF_002162155.2 Triticum dicoccoides | reverse complement strand
TTGTAGTTTACTTTGATGATATTCTTGTGTTTAGCAAAACCATGAAAGAGCATATTACTCATGTTAAATCTGTGTTGCAAACCCTCCGCAAGGAAAGCCTTTATGCAAACTTGAATAAATGCACGTTTGGCGTTGACAAAGTGGTTTTATTGGGTTTTGTTGTCTCTTCCAAGGGTGTCCATGTTGATGAAACTAAGATTAAGGCAATTAAAACTTGGCCCCAACCCACCAATTTGCAACAAGTGCGTAGTTTTCTTGGTCTTGCAGGATTTTATCGCCGCTTTGTGAAAAACTTTAGCACAATTGCCGCTCCTTTGCATGCCTTGAGTAAGAAGAATGCTCCTTTTGTTTGGGGATCTTTGCAATCCACCGCTTTTGATGAGCTCAAGTCTTTGCTTACTCATGCTCCGATTCTTGCTTTGCCCAACTTTGACAAAACTTTTGAGGTTCATTGTGATGCAAGTGGTACCGGAATTGGTGGAGTTTTGATGCAAGAAAAACGAGCCATTGCATATTTTAGTGAAAAGCTCTCTGGTGCTCAACTTAACTATCCAATCTATGACAAAGAATTGTATGCTTTAGTGCGTGTGCTACATGTTTGGGAACATTATCTTAGACCTCATGAGTTTGTCATCCATACCGATCATGAAACACTTAAATATCTAAAAGGTCAAACTAAGTTGAACAAGCGTCATGCCAAATGGAGTGAATTTATTGAATCTTTTCCTTATGTGATCAAGTACATTAAGGGTAAGGAAAATGTAGTTGCGGATGCACTTTCACGCATATGCACGCTTGTCACTCAACTTGAGTTAAATGTTATTGGTTTTGAGCATATAAAAGACTTGTATAAGCATGATCCTTCTTTTGCTACTCCTTATGCTAAGTGTTTGACACACACGTCTTGGGAACGATACTACATAAAGAATGATTATCTTATGAGAGCTAACAAA
>NW_021229630.1:0-834 GCF_002162155.2 Triticum dicoccoides | reverse complement strand
CGAACAAGGCTTAAATATATTATAAGACTAGTCACAGTGGGAGTAACTTCAGCAGTAACATCGAGTCCAACTCAGCAAATTTGCTTATGTGGCAATGAGTTAATGAGGAGAGAGCTAGTTGTAGTAACTTAGCTAGTTACTGTAACATCACATGTCCCAATGCAATATGAGTCTATAACCTAATAAATGAATCTTTGCATGTTACCACACTTAAGTTACTATCCACTATGAACGTAGTAACATAGTCTAGGAATATGTGTATGTTACTCTCCATTGTGGCTAGTCTAAGATGGGATCACGTATGTACAAGAGATATTCTACGCAAAGAAAATTAAATCTCTGGCAAAACATGGCATGTGTTGGAAATAATCCAAACTAGTCCCGTATGAGCGTGATAGTTAATTGTGTGAGTGTTGCCGTACGTGCTTACATCAAAGTCTAGTCCATGATGGATTAGCTCTTTAGTTGTAGTTCGAGTCAGGGTTGTACTATGGTCTGTGTCTGAGTCAGTTTGCTAGCCACCGGTCTGGTTGCGGTATACATATGAAGCAGGTCATGATATTTGCTTTTTTACCCGAAAATATGAGGATTTCTTCCCACACTGAAGTTTTATAATTTTTTGATATAAGTTTGTACAAAAACGAACAAAAAAGAAAAGAGACTAAACTATTGATACAACAAGGAAAAGGATCTGGCCTGTTCAAAAAACAAGGGCCTCTACGTATCCAGGACAGCCACAAGGTGTGGGTGTTGATGGGGTTATGTACCTAGGGTAGGGTCATGGACCTGATCTAAGTACCTTACCCAAGGACACCCTCAGAAGAAGTCGCCTTC
>NW_021229629.1:0-657 GCF_002162155.2 Triticum dicoccoides | reverse complement strand
CATCAAATGGATGTTAAGACGACATTTTTGAATGATGATTTAAAAGAAAATGTCCACATGAAACAACCTAAGGGTTTTATCATGGAAGGCAAGGAAAATATGGGATGCCGCCTGAAGAAATCCATTTATGGATTAAGACAAGCCTCTCGGCAATGGTATCTAAGTCTAAGTTTAATCAAATGATTAAAAGTTTTGGATTTAAAGAAAACATTGAGGATAATTGCATTTATGCAAAGTTTAAAAATAGGACATATATTTTCCTAATCTTGTATGTGGATGATATCCTGCTTGCTAGCAGTGATGTTAGTCTACTACAAGAAACAAAGAAATACTTATCCTCAAATTTTGACATAACAGATCTTGGTGAAGCATCATATGTTTTGGGCATAGAAATTCACCGAGATAGGAACAATGGAGTCTTAGGACTATCGCAGAAAGCATATTTAGAAAAGGTTCTTAAAAAGTATAATATGCATGCGAGTAAAGCCACACCTGCTCCTATAGTCAAGGGCGATAGTTTTGGGAAATTCCAATGTCCCAAGAACCAGTACGAGATCGATCAAATGAAAGTAGTACCATATGCTTCGGCAGTTGGCAGCTTACAGTATGCACAACTATGCACTCGCCCTGACTTAGCTTTTATCACCGGGGTACTCG
>NW_021229628.1:0-823 GCF_002162155.2 Triticum dicoccoides | reverse complement strand
AGACTTGTGCTTCATTAAGTAGATATACCCATATCTGCTTAAATCATCTGTGAAGGTGAGAAAATAACGATATCCGCCACGAGCCTCAACATTCATCGGACCACATACATCTGTATGTATGATTTCCAACAAATCTGTTGCTCTCTCCATAGTACCGGAGAACGGCGTTTTAGTCATCTTGCCCATGAGGCACAGTTCGCAAGTACCAAGTGATTCATAATCAAGTGATTCCAGAAGTCCATCAGTATGGAGTTTCTTCATGCGTTTTACACCGATATGACCCAAATGGCAGTGCCACAAATAAGTTGCACTATCATTATCAACTCTGCATCTTTTGGCTTCAACATTATGAATATGTGTATCACTACTATCGAGATTCAATAAAAATAGACCACTCTTCAAGGGTGCATGACCATAAAAAGATATTACTCATATAAATAGAACAACCATTATTCTCTGATTTAAATGAATAACCGTCTCGCATCAAACAAGATCCAGATATAATGTTCATGCTCAACGCAGGCACCAAATAACAATTATTTAGGTCTAAAACTAATCCCGATGGTAGATGTAGAGGTAGCGTGCCAACGGCGATCACATCGACTTTGGAACCGTTTCCCACGCGCATCGTCACCTCGTCCTTGGCCAGTGCTCGCTTATTCCGTAGTCCCTGTTTCGAGTTGCAAATATTAGCAACAGAACCAGTATCAAATACCCAGGTGCTACTACGAGCTCTAGTTAGGTACACATCAATAACATGTATATCACATATACCTTTGTTTACTTTGCCATCCTTCTTATCCGCCAAATACTTGGGGCAGTT
>NW_021229627.1:0-1000 GCF_002162155.2 Triticum dicoccoides | reverse complement strand
TACGTTCAGTACTTGGATCGGTCAGATCATGAAGACGTACGACTACATCAACTGCGTTCTCATAATGCTTCCACTTACGGTCTATGAGGGTACATGGACGATACTCTTCCCTCTCGTTGCTATGAATCACCATGATCTTGCGTGTGCATAGGAATTTTTTTGAAATTACTACATTCCCCAACAGTGGCATCCGAGCCAGGTTTATGCGTAGATGTTATATGCACGAGTAGAACACAAGTGAGTTGTGGGAGATACAAGTCATACTGCTTACCAGCATGTCATACTTTGGTTCGGCAGTATTGTTGGATGAAGCGGCCCGGACCGACATTACGCGTACGCTTACGCGAGACTGGTTCTACCGATGTGCGTCACACACAGGTGGCTGGCGGGTGTCAGTTTCTCCAACTTTAGTTGAACCAAGTGTGACTACGCCCGGTCCTTGTTGAAGGTTAAAACAACACCAACTTGACGAAATATCATTGCGGTTTTGATGCGTAGGTAAGAATGGTTCTTGCTCAGCCCGTAGCAGCCACGTAAAACTTGCGACAACAAAGTAGAGGACGTCTAACTTGTTTTTGCAGGGCATGTTGTGATGTGATATGGTCAAGACATGATGCTAAATTTTATTGTATGAGATGATCATGTTTTGTAACACAGTTATCGGCAATTGGCAGGAGCCATATGGTTGTCGCATTATCGTATGAAATTCAATCGCCATGTAATTGCTTTACTTTATCACTAAGCGGTAACGATAGTCGTGGAGGCAATAGTTGGCATGACGACAATGATGCTTCGATGGATATCAAGGTGTCAAGCCGATGACGATGGTGATCATGACGGTGCTTTGGAGATGGAGATCACAGGCACAAGATGATGATGGCCATATCATATCACTTATATTGATTGCATGTGGTGTTTATCCTTTATGCATCTTATTCTGCTTGATTGACGGTAGCATTATAAGATGATCTCTCACTAAATTTCAAGGTACAAGTGTTCT
>NW_021229626.1:0-1751 GCF_002162155.2 Triticum dicoccoides | reverse complement strand
AAGAACTATAATATTGGTCCCTCGATAACCGGTAAAGTGGATGTCGTGGCCAGCACCACCCAGCCGAAAGACCTATTATTGTAGTATCTTGATTGAAGAAGTTGGCCACCTCCCCATAAGGATTTCGTAGGATTTACCTCCGTAACTGTTCCTTATGGATTCTATTGCTCCCGAAGTCCGACCTTTTACTTGATGTTCTAGATACCAGACCATTTCTATGAATGGGTTACACTAGCACATCAAGGAGAACATTAGAAGCGGAGTGCTAGATGTCTCTCGGTCGATCATCCAGATTTTATTTCCTTGGCCCCGCCAAGGGTGAAATCTGAGAAGGTGTTATCTTCATTTGCATCTGCATCCTCCATCACCATTCATCATGGTAGTAAGTTGTGTTACCGGACCCTTGACACGGATGTTGGTAAAACCTTGATGATTATGGAATGCTCAAGTTCTTGAGAGCACGCACAAGCGCTAGGTGTTATCATCGGCACTAACTGGGTTTGCTCTCAGTTTCCTCGGCAATGCTATGACCTTCTCAAACAGTGAATTCACTCTCTGTTGTTGGGTTCTTCCCCAGTTACCAGAATCATTCCCAGCATTTGCATTTTGTTCCCAGCTTGCACCGCCAATGTGCCATTCTACCATGGGTCTCCTCCATTTCCGGTGATAAGCAAAATCATCCATTATGTTGTCTTCAACAAGGTAATCCACATCATCCAAGTCCGAGTATGCCATTCTACCGACCCCCTCCAAACGATCGCTCGAGAATTGCCTTAGGCTGGCTTAAAGAGTTTCAATGATCTCTGAATCAAAAGTAATTCTTTTTGCCACTTAAGGGGATATCTCTACGAGTTACCTTCCCTAAGGTGTATCGTTATGGTATCATGGCAACTCAACTCCTCGCTACGTTGACAATCGATTACCACCTTCTTAGGTGTGGAATTGTTGTCTACCTAGTGAACCCTCGTCATCTGTCCCACTCCATCCCTCTAGAAGTGTGTATCTCGTGTCTCAGCTCGAGAGAGGTTGCTATGTCTCATTTCGTGAGTTAATCCTGAGTTGTTCGATCTTTGAAAAGATCAGTCCTTCTAGAGTCCCCTTCCCCTCTCGTTGTTATGTTAGTTGGAGTTCTCAGAGCAAGACTTCAAGACAATGATGGTGATCGAATCAACGTTCAACTGAAGTGCAACCTGGATCGTGAAGATTGTACTAGTTGCGTTCCCCTTCACCTTACCCTACGCTCGAATCTCGAGACGAGATTCTTGTTTAGTGGGGGTGAGTTGTCACATCCCTAGCTTTACCCTGGCCTTGGACTAGCTTGGTTGCTGCATCATGTTTAAATTCAAATAAAATTTGAATTGAGGAATTTTCAAAGCCTCAGAATCCCTTAAAAAAATGATCAAGATAAAAATTGCTTCAAATAAGTCCAAGAAAATGTTCTTGTTATCCTCTGGAAATATTGGCAAGAGGTAAAATCCAAACCAATATTTTCAGTATCTCAGAAACATTTATTTTTGGGTATTTGAATTAAATCAATAGCTATTTGAATTGGACTTATATCTACTGTTAAATAAATATAGGTCCAATAATTCTGAAATATTTTTGTGGAGCATTGTTTTAATTCTTTTAGCTCCTAAAAATATTGTCAGAAGCAAAATAAATTGAATTGGTTTCAAAACCAAATTCAAAACAAACCTGCAAAATAGAAAACAGAAGTAAAATAGAAATAAAAACCAGAGAGAGAAAGACCC
>NW_021229625.1:0-2046 GCF_002162155.2 Triticum dicoccoides | reverse complement strand
CACCTGAGCTTAGCTACTTTCTCTATTTTTCTTGTTCTGGGAACTCCGTGTACACTGTATAAAATTAGTCTACAACATAATCAAATTAACCATCTCATAGCTGCACAATTTTCTTACCGGTCTTGGTAATAGGGGCCCACGAGGTACTTCTGTAAAGTACATACAAAGATGTACTATATATGTGCAAAGTATCAATTCAGTACACCGAATCCTATGACTTGTACCTCTAATTGAGGAGGGGGGAATGTCAAAGCAGTTAAAATAATCCTAAACAATCTGGAAACATATAGCTTTGAATAGACATATATTATTTTGCTGAAGAGTTCAGTCCATGCATGTTTTGCCATCTAATTTTGTGTTTTGGGTTGTATGTCATTGATACTTTTAAGTCCTATGATGATTATAAAAACACCTCGCCCTGCTATTTTGTTATATTAGATGCTCTCCTGCTTTGGCTAAATCAGATAGAGGCTTTAAGCATATTAAATTTAGATAATGACAGTCTTAATTTGGATAAATGAAATAACAAGAGTCCAGACTAATGTGGAACAACTGGTCAAAATATAAAAGTTTGGTTCCTACCGGTTTAGTTAGTGGCCTATATGAATCTTATTTGGACCACAATATTTTTGTACGGTTATTGATTTGCTAGCGTATATTCTAAACTTAATTTTGTTAGCTCCTATCTGGTGTTCTTTCTTATAATATCTTTTTATACGTTGCAAGCTTACTCTGTCACGAGAGTTTCTCCGTGTTTATGAAGAAAAGATTTGCGTTCAGAGCACCTTCGGTATAAGAATTTGTTTTATAATTCTTGTTGGTCAGTCACAAAGCATTAATTTTGGTTTGCTTTATAATTTTTTTAGGAGTAATGGGAAATTATGAGCTCCTACTTGTTTTTATGCCAGCTCTATGTCGTAGTTAGCTGCGACCTTCTTCCCCGCGTGTTCGTGATAATCAGTTAACTTCCAGAGGGAATTGTGATTGTGATTAGTATCTTTAAGATCGAGGGGAACTCTTGACCAACATTTTGTGAGCAGACTAAGAAGTGACCTAATATTGGTATGCAGATCACAGTCATGCCAATTTCAGTGTTGTCTAAATTGATCACGGTGAAACTAATCTGCTATTCTAGATTCAAGTTGAGTCTTGACCTCTACAGATATGTACTTGCTTTTCCTCTCCATAGGTTTCTAGCACTCTGAATGTATCCTATTGGCACATAATTACATCAATTTTCCTTGCAAATCAACTTAGAAATCCATTGCCCCCGTACAAAATCAACTTTGAATGGATCATGGCCACGCATAACTTCAGTTTTGGCTGGGTTTTGGAACTGACAAACATCCGTTGTATATGTGTATTCAGGTTAAGAAAAGATATGGTATTCAAACTATTCTGATTTCTCTATTAAATCGAAGATGACAATGACATCGACGAAGGTTTGTATGCTCATGTTGTCAAGTCTGCTTGATTTTCTTCTTCTAATTTTAGCTAGCTCTGCCTGGTGAAAGCATTCTTCCATGCTAAGTAGCCAGTCATTTTGCATTTAGTTTTGTCCTAATATTAATTCAGGTTCTACAGTCTGCTAGGTCATGTTTTTTATTTACTTAAGTTCCCATCTAATTGACTGAATTAGTCACGTATGGGAGAGCAGTCTGAAAGTTATAATAGGGTATGCAATAATAGTGTGATTTATGTTGCTGGAAGTACTGCCAATGCTTTTGTCATTTTTCAGGTTTGCTCTCGGTTCTGTTGGCAAGGGATCTTTGGTCATGCATCCATTGTAGAATGGCAATAGTTGAGCATCAAGGGACAACCGAAATTACTATGATGATATTTCAGGTAGTAATTACTCGAACATAAACTTTTCCCGTTCTTCTTTTTTTCTCCTTTATTTTGGTATGATGATGTGTTGATGCCCCCTGTCATGTAATTATTCCAAGATAGCCTGACTGTAATATTTCTGGGAGAAATATTATTACGAATAGAGAAAGCTTTATTTCAGGCATCTTAATATTTCATATCGTCCTAATATTACAGTCA
>NW_021229624.1:0-733 GCF_002162155.2 Triticum dicoccoides | reverse complement strand
TATATATATATATATATATATATATATATATATATATAGGAAAATGGGTTAGTACTCCTAGAAGTACATACTCTCATTTTTAAACCGCACACACACACACGTCCTAGCGGGTAACAGATGCCTCCTGCCCGTTTAGTCTTTGTTTAATCATATTTAATCTAATTAAACAATTCGATACGGACTCAATTATCTCGCTGACTCAAACAACTCCCGTGACAATAGGTATTTTCGTTACCCATTAATACCTAGCTAGCCAGGCCGACTCGGCCGACGTCGGCGCTCACCGTTGGAATCAATCATTGGTGATCTCCGGTGGATTTAATCCACAAGATACATCAGCGTGGAACTCATCTTATGGCCATCGAAGCACATCCTACTGAGAGGTGAGCTGATCGTTAATTAATTGATCTATCGGGCGGCAATGAGCTGATCATTTCCTTCACATGCATCTCGCACCTCAACCGGCTGATGGATCAGAGAGCACGACACAACCGGACTTGAGGTTGATTGGAATCTGGGGTCAACGATCTGTTCTTGAACTTTTTGTGCATGCCGATTCCACGGCTAGATCTGCAACATATTTCTATCCATTGATCATAATCCTCTTGCTTTGCTTCCAGATCTGAAATAAGAATATACGGTCCCTTTGAGGAGATGGGTCTCATCGTTTGCTGACGTTAATTCTGTGAACGGAAGAATATTTGTGTGGTCTATGGTTGTCATTGGAGGCATG
>NW_021229623.1:0-7180 GCF_002162155.2 Triticum dicoccoides | reverse complement strand
AAAAAAAATTCGCCGAAATATATCGATATGAGATCTAGTTTTGAAGAACTCGTCGCGAGGGATTTAATGGTGAAAATGGATCTTCAATCGAATTTTTCATTTAAGAGATAAAACATTTTAAAAACTGAAAATCCGAAAAGATTCTCGCATGCATGCATGCGATGATGTGGCAATCTATTTACATTAAAGACGTGTGATACGTCTCCTTTCCTGCCACACATGTGGCAGTTATCGACGTCCTAGTCTAAAAGAGGAAATAAGCAACAATCCACTTATAAAACTACTACCTGAAGCAACGCTCCAAAAGGAAAAAATGAAGGCAACAAAATAAAGGGGACTCTCTTCTTACTTGCGGGGTCACCAAAATCTTTTCCTACCAACGTGTTGAATCTTTTGCCAGTTTGGATGTCCATCTGTTTGACAAGACTTCATGAACCCATCGTTGCAGTCACGGAGTGTGAAATCCTCAAGAGACTCTGGTAGCGCTGGAAGCAAACGAACATTCAAACAACCTTGGATCCATAGTTTCTCGAGCGAGCTGAGGTGCTCCATATTGCGTGGCAAGGCGTTCCAACTGCAGTCCCACAGAAAGAACTGACGAAGATGAATGAAAGCCTCCACCAGTTCAGGAGCAGCTCCTGGCTGCCTCCAATAGCAGAGTATAAGTTTCTGCAGCTTCTCTGGTCCACCATTTTGCCTGCCCACCATCTAGTTTGGGTATACAGAACCTTGGTAGCCACTGATTGTCAGGTTTTCAAGCCCCACGGGAGGACAAAGGCCCTCAAGTACCTCTGCTGCGACTCCTGAACTTCCAAAGAACGACAGTGATAGATCTGTGAGCCGTTTCTTGGCAGCTAGATCGACTTCAAGAGCTTCCTCTCTGCTTAAAACACTTCCAAGACAAGAGATACTCAATTTGCCACTGAGCCTGTTTAGGTACCTCAACTGCTTTGCCTCGTGCCCTTGTTCAGGACTTATTGCGAATGCTGGGATTGTTTGGAGTGAGACAAGCCCACTGATGTTTGAAAATTTCAATCCCATACCGCTGCATACATGCCGCAAGTTGATAAGATCACCACAGGAAAATACCAAATCATTGCATTGACCAAAATCTAGCGGTTGCATCTGGTAAAGCTGGTTTAGACTGCTTGGTAAAACTACTCTGCATCCAAGATCTGTCCGGAAAGCAAGAAACCGTAGATGTTTTAAATGACCAACAGATTCTGGAACAGAGAATGTATCTAGTTTCTGAATAAATGCATCCTTTTCCAGACTCAAAGCAATTGCTAGTACCCGCAGTTTCGGCAGGCTCTTGAGTATTTTCTTGATGACTATTTCCTCAACTGGTGTATCCCCTCCAACACTATAAATGATGAGAGTGTGTAACTTCCCCAATTCAAGAATCTTCTCAGTAATCAATGTTGCATCATAACTCTGAACAAAAAGATGACGAACGTCTTGGGGAACATCTCGTGTCCATCCTCCTCCTTCCTGGCTGATGTTATTGTCAATTCTGAAGCAGTCACTGCCAGCTACTGTCTCTGCTAAATCATGCAGCAGATCATGAACTAAATAGTATTCCTTGTCATAATAGAAGTCCCAGCCGCCTGGTTGAATAAATGAGATCGACAGTAGTTCATTAAAGATTTCCTGACCAACCTCTTCAATATCCCTCCCTTCATCTGTGCTTCTTATGAACCCTTCTGCCACCCACAGTCTAACTAATTCATCACGGTGCAAGTGATGTCTCCTAGGAAAAATACTGCAGTAAGCAAAGCAACGCCTAGCCTGCTCACCAAGCTGATAGTAGCTCCACCACAGAGGCCCTCCCCATACCTTGAAAAGGTCTTGATCTCTGACTCTTCTCCAATGGTCGACATCTGGTTGTCGACGTAAATTTCCTCCCACTGTTCTGGCTGCTAGAGGCGCCCCCTTCAGTTTTTTTGCAATCTCACCACCAATGTTCTGGAACATGCTTTGATCTTGGCCATCTTCGAGGGCGTAATGCATGAATAGCTCAAAGAAAGCGGTATCATCAAACTCGGGTACCGGCATGGCAGTATATCTCACACCAGGACCTAGATCTGATAATGCATATTTACTACGAGTTGTCACTAGGATCTTGCTTCCGTTCTTTCCTTTCTTCAGTGGAGAAAGTAACTTTGGTATGTCCTGATTACCGACATCCTTATTGCACCATACATCATCTAGTACCAAAAGGAATCGCTTTCCATCTACTTTGCTTTCCAATTCTTCTCCCAATGCATTCAAGTTGTTAAATTGAGGGCATGGAACCTTAGGCTCACAAGCTGCTTCGTACAACTCCTTGAAGATGTCACCAACACTAAAATTTTGAGAGACATGAACCCACATAAGAAGGTCAAAATGGCCTTCCTTGTTGTCTTCCTTGTCCTTTTTTTTCATGGGCATAAACAAACTGCGCAAGGGTAGATTTCCCATATCCGCCAACTCCATGCATGCCAATTACAGAAAAGCATAGGTTGTCGCTGGTGCTTGGATGAATATGACCATCCCTTTCATGAAGCATTTGTATGATCTCATCATGGTCATTATCTCAACCAAATACTTTTTGCGAGGAAATTGCCATAGTAGGTGGATTGGTAACCACTGTCTGTCTTCTATTGTCATTACTTATGCTTGACAACTCAAGTTTATCCAAAATTTGGAATGCTTCATTTATAACGTCTACTATCTTCTTTAGACTCTCAATCAACTTTTCCTTTGACATACCACTCTCCTATAATACAAAATAACAGGTCAGAAATCTCCCCAAAAATAAATTATAGGTGCTACATACTCCCTCCGTTCCGAATTACTTGTCTTAGATTTGTCTAGATACGGATGTATTTAGCACTAAAATGAGTCTAGATACATCTGTATCTAGACAAATCCAAGACAAATAATTTGGAACGGAGGGAGTAGATAAGAACATTTTTTTACACAAACTATCCCTGCACTAAATAAAAAACAATGTAATATAGGGAAATTGTATAACCTCCCAGGATTTTGTCAAATACGTTGTGGAATCTAGACTGACTTGCCATAAGTCTAGTTGTTTGGAAAACACAAGGCACAGTCACACACAACCCACACACACATACCAGTATACCAACACCATTGTATGCACAAGATTTGTGCACGCGCGTCCTCTACAAGCTAGTATATGAATATACCCATGAGCTAGAAGCTTGCTGATTTGGAAAAGAGAAGTTTATTTCAAAATGGAATATCTGAGGGCATCTTTAATGCTGATCCGCAAATCGGGCACCGCATTCGTCCGCGGACAGGGGGATCAGTCTGCGGACACTGATGCAGGAACCGGCCATCCAATAGTACCCACATACATTTCAAACCTGATTTCCGCAAACTGGATGAATTACATGCAAACCGGATGATTTTCATCTAAACCGGAGCACATTCATTTCATTTTGGACATATTTTAACTAAAGAAGATTGGATCTAAATCTATCCTACGACGGCATCAATCCTCCGCGTCCCGTCCTTGTTATGCCCTTCTGCCAATCGTCGGGCACATCTCGCCATCTCCATGAGGGGCGGGGATGAGACCGGTGAAGTGAGGGTGCGGTTGCCGACAAGAAAGAGTAGAACATGGGAGACGGACCATCCCACTTGGGACACGAGCCCCCACCGCCTCCCATGCCCTACTCATCCTCGTCGGAGTCCACGGCTTGACTGTTGCTGGTGGCAGTGGACGTGAGATCGATAATGGACGTGTACTACTGGAAAAAGGCTTATGGGTGGCCTCAAATGAGTGGCGGGGACAGCCAGAAACCCACCACTACTATTTTGGAAAAGTAGCAGTGGCGGGTAGAAATCACCACCCACCATTGCACGATAATGGGCGGTGAGATCAAAAACGGATGTGCACTACTGGAAAAAGGCTTATGGGTGGCCTCAAATGAGTGACGGGGACAGCCAGAAACCCACCACTGCTATTTTGGAACTGCACGTCCAACTACAGTGGTGGGAAAAATTTAAAACTCGCCACTATTAAACTTTTTCAAATTTTCTAGCGAACTAAATACAGCAATGGTGGGCCCGCATGTAATGCCCACCACAGGTATGTCTGTCATCAGTGACAAGTGAAAATTATGCCCGCCACAAAATTATTTCAGCAAACCGCACCCAACACAATTCAAAATTTCAGAAAGCTAGCGGTGGCGGGCGGTGGGGGATGCCTGCCACATATATTCTGTATGAAAAATCATTAAAAATATATTTACTGAACGTAGACTACTCTTAAATTTGCAATGGGGCTGTCTATGTTGTGTATTAATCGTAGAAACGATTTGAAGTGAAAACGATTTTTTTTAAAATAAAGGCAGCAGTTTACACTTCGTTTGAGAGTGTTCGGTTTGTACATTAGGTGCATCAAATTTTTGCCGTAACGCCCTCAATTTTTGACCACACCCTACAAGGGTGCAATGAAGACACCATGCCAAGTTTTCTCCCTTTCGAAGCTCATTTGCATGTTACTATCTCCGTCCTGGTTTATTAGTCCCTTTAGTATTTTGTGCAAAATTTTGACCTTAGATTTAACTAAAAAAATCTTAATGCATGTAACCAAAAATAATATCTCTCAAAACTATGTTCAAATACGAATCTAGAGATATAATTTTTGCTAACATGCATTATTATTTACTTAGTTAAATATATGGTGAAAGTTTGGCACAAAATACTATGGGGACCAATAAACCAGGACGGAGGTAGTATTTTGCACCAAAGAGAGTTTTTCCCTTTTAAGTGTCTAGAAAAACAGCTAATGCATCGAAATTAGTAGACCAGCTAAAAATTTGTCCAAATATGGTCCCGGGGCTTTGTATGTTGTGTATTAATCATAGAAAAGGTTTAAATTCTATTTTTTAAATATAGTTGAGTGAGAAAGATGGTGGTTTATGTCCGAAGCCGTTACACTTTGTTTGAGAGTGTTCGGTTTGTGCATGAGGTGTATCAAACTTTTATTGTAACGCCCTTAATTTTTGACCACAACCTACAAGGGTGCAATGAAGACAATAGACCAAGTTTCCTCCCTTTCGGAGCTCATTTGCACGCTATTTCACACCGAAGAGTGTTTTGTCCTTTTAAGTGGCTAGAAAAATCCTTACTCTTTGGTTGAGAGTGTTCGGTTTGTACATGAGGTGCATCAAAACAATTATCATAATGCCCTCAATTTTTTTTACGTACAAGGGTGCAATGAAGACTCATGGCATGTTTCCTCCCTTTCGGAGCTAGTTTGCATGCTATTTCGTACTGAAGAGCATTTTTGCCTTTTAAGTGGCCGGAAAATCAGCTAATGCATAAAAAATAGCAGACCAGCTCAAAAGGTGTCTAAATTGCGCGTACAGCAGCCCCGAAGAGGGGGAAACGTGGTGAGAGCCGCCCCAAGGTAACGACATCCAGAACCTCCGACAGCACGTGCCAACCGGAAATAACGACACTATCCCAGGCAGCTAGTCCTGGTGCTCGCATTTATTTCTAGATTTATTTCGGAATTTACGGCGATGTGCATTCAGTGGGAGGAGACGTTTCCGTCGACGACGAGGTGCCTATGATGACTTCGTAAATTTCAAGATAATATGCCGGTTCAGTCTTTCAGAGTGCTCATACGGGTAGGGTGTGCGTGTGTGCGTTCATAGGGGCGAGTGTATGCGCGTGTATTTGAGCGCTTGCGTCTGTATTGTGTTAAAAAAAAGCCAAAAAGCAACACCGGACCCAAAGCAACGACAGCGAATCGGCAGGAGAAAACAATAGGTCCAGAAGAGAACGCACGCAACGAAGTCAGAGTGGCCCACACGCAACGGAGATTGCTAAGCGCGCCCACAGAATTGGTAAACACGTTTAAAAAACTTTGACCGAAAGCCTATAGTCACATAGGATTTCTACCCTCGGCCTCCCAAACTAATGCATGTGTCCATACTCCGTAGGCCCCCACTCCTTATCGGCCAAGTGGTGAAACATGAAAGCTTAAACTTGGTTAGAAATAGGGGCTTTGGTATTACATTCTTACTTGAGCAACTCAATGGACGGGCAATGGATGCTCAGGCAAAATTGTTTACATCTACCTTCCTGCTTATAACAAGGTATTCTGGGTGCTCAGGCGGCAGTTCGTCTTCAACCCTATGTACCTTGGATGTGCACTTGGCATCTAGTCTGGCAACCTCCCATTGTTCACCATCCAACTCCATGTTGTCCAGCGCCGGGACACCCTCCATCAACATATTTTCTCGCTCCCTAAAAAATACATATTTTTCTTGTGAACTTCTAAAATTCATTGCGACAAACTTGACAGAAGTTGTAACTGAACTCATTTTATTAACTTTTGACATACTTGGCTCTATGTGACCCATTAGCATAGGAAGTACACACATGGTTATAATCTATAGTTCCTAACCGATACTCCGCCCTATGGAACCACATCTATTAAAAACATAACCACAACATCTTGCCATGCAAGTAAAATCATCTTGGAATTTCCGATGATTGGATGAACTCATTCTCCATGCTGTATATTCTAGTTCCTTCACCTCCTTTGTTTTTGTTCCATGGCTGGCCTTTTAGAGCACTCTGGCTCACGCTTATTGTCTGGCCATTGTAATGGGCCTTTGAGCTTTGCACATCTTGAAGTATTGTCTCCACCTGCCTCATTGTAGGCCTTTCTTCACCTTTCAAACTTAAGCATGCTTCCACGAGTCTTGAGACCACTTCAGCATCTTCAGTCCCTCCTTCCTCAACAATTTGTCCATCTAGAATATCTAAGAATCGATTGTCTCTTATGAGTGATACAACATGTGATGCTAGGCTCTTGCCTTCTGAGGAATGGGAAGAAAAAACTGGCGTCACCCTTGTTAGTAACTCTGCTAGGATGACACCAAAGCTATAAACATCGCTTTTCTCTGTGAGCCGACCAGTATAGTAGTATTCAGGATCAAGGTAGCCATAGGTTCCCTGGACAGCTGTAAGTATTCCCGTCTCATCTAATTCAATCGACCTTGAAGCTCCAAAATCTGACAGTTTTGATGTCAAGGTATCAGTAAGTAGTATATTTGCACTTTTGATATCTCTATGGTAAACTGATATTGTAGCAGCGGAGTGTAGATATGCAATGGCCCTTGCAGTTTCGAGTGCAATCCTCAACCTA
>NW_021229622.1:0-1432 GCF_002162155.2 Triticum dicoccoides | reverse complement strand
CCCTCCGGGATAGGTGGCCCCATCCGGTGGACAACCGGGACCCTTCCGGTGGTCCCGGTACAATACCGGTAACCCCCGAAACCTTCCGGCTGGCCGAAACTGGACTTCCTATATATAAATCTTTACCTCCGGACCATTCCGGAACTCCTCGTGACGTCCGGGATCTCATCCGGGACTCCGAACAACTTTCGGGTTACTACATACTAATATCTCTACAACCCTAGCGTCACCGAACCTTAAGTGTGTAGACCCTACGGGTTCGGGAGACATGCAGACATGATCGAGACGCCTCTCCGGTCAATAACCAACAGCGGGATCTGGATACCCATGTTGGCTCCCACTTGCTCCTCGATGATCTCATCGGATGAACCACGATGTCGAGGACTTAATCAATCCCGTATACAATTCCCTTTGTCAATCGGTACGTTACTTGCCCGAGACTCGATCGTCGGTATCCCAATACCTTGTTCAGTCTCGTTATCGGCAAGTCACTTTACTCGTACCGTAATGCATGATCCCGCGATCAACCACTTGATCACATTGAGCTCATTATGATGATGCATTACCGAGTGGGCCCAGAGATACCTCTCCGTCATATGGAGTGACAAATCCCAGTCTCGATTCGTGCCAACCCAACAGACACTTTCAGAGATACCTGTAATGTACCTTTATAGTCACCCAGTTACGTTGTGACGTTTGGCACACCCAAGGTACTCCTACGGTATCCGGGAGTTGCACAATCTCATGGTCTAAGGAAATGATACTCGACATTCAGAAAAGCTAAAGCAAACGAACTACACGATCTTTGAGCTAAGCTTAGGATTGGGTCTTGTCCATCACATCATTCTCCTAATGATGTGATCCCGTTATCAATGACATCCCCATGTCCATAGCCAGGAAACCATGACTATCTGTTGATCAATGAGCTAGTCAACTAGAGGCTCACTAGGGACACATTGTGGTCTATGTATTCACACATGTATTACGATTTCCGGATGATACAATTATAGCATGAATAATAGACAATTATCATGAACAAGGAAATATAATAATCATTTTATTATTGCCTCTAGGGCATATTTCCAACAGTCTCCCACTTGCACTAGAGTCAATCATCTAGTTACATTGTGATGAATCGAACACCCATGGAATTCTGGTGTTGATCATGTTTTGCTCTAGGGAGAGGTTTAGTCAACGGATCTGCTACATTCAGGTCCGTATGTACTTTACAAATTTCTATGTCTCCATTTTGAACACTTTCACGAATGGAGTTGAAGCGACGCTTGATATGCCTGGTCTTCCTGTGAAACCTGGGCTCCTTGGCAAGGGCAATAGCTCCAGTGTTGTCACAGAAGAGAGTCATCGGCCCCGACTCATTGGGTATGACTCCTAGGTCGGTGGTGAACTCCTTCACCCAGATTTCTTCTTGTGC
>NW_021229621.1:0-2076 GCF_002162155.2 Triticum dicoccoides | reverse complement strand
AGTCTATTCGAATGGACAATGCCGGAGAATTTACTTCAAAGGTGTTCGATGATTATTGCATGGCAATGGGAATCAAAGATGGGCACTCGGTACCACATGTTCATACACAAAATGGACTTGCCGAGGCATTGATTAAAATAATTAAATTCATTTCCTGACCGCTCCTTCAGGGTTGTAATTTACCAACTACATGTTGGGGCCACACTGTGTTAAACGCGGCTAATCTCATCAACTTTTGACCATCGGCCTACAACATCCACTCTCCTGTTCAACTTGCGCAAGGGTCGGCACCGAAAATTTCCCACCTTCGTAGGTTCGGTTGCCAGGTATATGTAACAATACCACCCTCTCAGCGATCGGTGATGGGCCCGCTCCGTAAGTCGGGGATATACGTTGGTTATGAGACTATGTCCATTATCAGGTATCTGGACCCCATGACACGTGACTGTCACACGGCTCATTTTGCTGATTGCATTTTTGACGAGGATTTTTTCCTGACTTTAGGGGGAGAGAATCAACCCCTTGATGCTAAAAGTCGAGAAATCACGTGGCAAGCCACGGGGATCCACGCTCATGACCCGCGCACTACTGAGACTGAGAGAGAAGTCCAAAAGATAATAGATTTGCAGTATTTAGCAAATCAACTGCCTGACCACTTTAGTGACTTAAAGAGTGTGACAAAATCGCATGTGCACGCGCGCAATGCACCGGAAAGGGTTGAAATACCAAAGAAAAATGATGGTATACCCGCTCCCGTCCAAAGGCCTAAAAGACGAGAAATCCGGCTTCTGAAATCCCAAGTACACGGGGACGCCTGACGAAAAAGGATAAGAGCGATTTATTACAGCATGTCGCCAAAGTACCCCAAATTGAAACGGGGATCCAGTCGAGACCTGGCACAAGTACAGAAAATTCAGTGCACGAAATTCCGGACTTAAACTTTCCCATAGGGGAAACACCCAGCGGAGATGTGAGCGCACACATCGGCGCGGGAAATCTAAAGGACCTTGCTCCCATAATGGGATTTGGTAGAGCAAGTGTTTGCGCCGGATGTGCTCCATGACGAAATGGCCATAAATTATATTTATACGGGGGAGTCCCTGAACCGAGCAACGGTGATTGTTGACATCAACTTTGCTACGAAAATTGCCTCAATCATAGATCTTGACCCTAAGCCTAACACGCTCGCTGATTGCAAGAAAAGGTCAGATTGGAAAGATTGGCAGCAGGCAATTACTGCCGAATTATTATCTCTCAACAAAAGGAAGGTGTTCAAACTAGTTTGTCGAACTCCTCCCCACATTCGCCCTATTGGCCATAGGTGGGTTTTTGTTTGAAAGAGAGATGAAAATAATAAGGTAGTGCGGTACAAAGCAAAGCTCGTCGCTCAAGGGTTCACTCAACGACCAGGTGTCCATTTTGAGGAGACTTATTCCCCGGTCATGGATGGAGTTACCTTTAGATACTTGATCTCGATGGCAGTAAACATGGGCTTGAAAATGAAACTAATGGATGTTGTCACTGCTTACCTGTATGGTAACTTGGATTCGAACATATACATGAAGGTTTCAGAAGGTATCCCTGTTCCGAACCATGACAGAGCAAATAGGGGTCTATACAGTGTTCAACTTCAAAAGGCATTGTACGGACTCAGACAGTCTGGTAGAATATGGTACAATCGCTTAAGCGATTTCCTTCATCAGAAGGGCTACAAGAGCAATAAAGATTGCCCATGTGTTTTTATACAGTGATCCCAAGATGGATTCTGTATAATCTCGGTGTACGTGGACGATTTAAACATAATTGGTACACCTGAGGATATTGAGGAAGCGAGTTCCTACCTGATGTCGGAATTCGAGATGAAGGATTTAGGTAAAACCAAGTTCTGTCTAGGTCTGCAACTTGAACATTCCCCTGATGGGATTCTAGTGCACCAGTCGGCCTACACCCAGAAGGTGTTGGAAATATTTGGATTTGATAAGGCATATCCTTCTAAGACCCCGATGGTCGGGAGGTCTTTACAGCCAAACAAGGACCCGTTCAGGACAAAGGAAGAGGGGGAGGAAACTCTGGGAC
>NW_021229620.1:0-1528 GCF_002162155.2 Triticum dicoccoides | reverse complement strand
TATACCATTCTCAACCCTACAGGGACCGCTTTGCCAACTCACAAGTCCACGGCCTCAGATCCGCTTCCTCGCACCCTCATCCAACCTACCAGAGCAGCTTCTGACGCCCCGTCCACGGCCGCAGATCCGCATCGTCAACACCACCCTTAACCCAATCACCAGAGCAGCTTCTGATGCCCCGTCCACGGCTGCAAATCCGCATCGTCGACACCATCCTTAACCCAACCACCGGAGCAGCTTCTGACGCCCCGTCCACGGCCGCAGATCCGCGTTGTCGACACCATCCTTAACCCAACCACTGGAGCAGCTTCACCTACGCCCTCGTCCACGGCCACAGATCCGCTTCACCCACACCGTAGTCCACCCTATCGGAGCCGCTCCACAAACACCCTACTCGACGGTTCTAGATCTCCTTACCGGACCCCGACAGCCAGCGCAGCGTCATCACCCTCGACGTTTCTAACCTAATTCCCACCGTCTGGAGAGATGCCAAGCACCCGCCACGGCCTAGGTTGTAACGCCCTCGATGCGGCTATACCTCCCACGTGTCGAGGCACGACTTAGAGACATAACCGCATTGAAAGCAATGTCGCAAGTTAGGCAATCATCACAACATCCCATGTAATATATAATAAAAGGGGAAGATACATAGTTGGCTTACACTCGCCACGTCACATCAAAGTACATAAATAACATCCATCATTCAAACACTCATGGCCCGGCTACGGCGCCAAAATAGAAAAGAACCCAACATGCGACACGGCCCTGAATAGAACCCCAACTAGGCACCACTACTGATCATCAGGAAAAGACACGTAGTAATGCTGACAGTCCTCGTCGAACTCCCACTTGAGCTCGTACTTGTCACCTGGAGCAGAAACACCTGGACCTGCATCTGGAGTTATAGTATCTGTGAGCCACAGGGACTCAGCAATCTCGCACCCTCGCGATCAAAACTATTTAAGCTTATAGGAAGGATAAGGCAAGTATATGTGGAGCTGCAGCATGCGACTACCATATATGGTGGCTAACTTATACGCAAAAGAGAGCGAGAAGAGGAGGCAAAGCGCGAGCGAGAATCTAGAGGAACAACCTGCGCAAGCATAACTCGAACACCGTGTCCACTTCCCGGACTCCGCCGAGAAGGGGCCATCACGGTAACACACACGGTTGATTCATTTTAATTAAGTTTATGTTTAAGTTATCTACAACCTGACATTAACAAATTCCTATCTTCCCATAACCGCGGGCACGACTTTCGAAAGTTCAATCCCTGCAGGGGAGTCCCATCTTAGCCCATGACAAGCTCTCACGGTCAACGAAGGAAAAGACCTCCACCCGAGACGTTCCGATCAGACTCGGTATCCCGGTAGAACAAGACGATTCGACAGGTTAAAACAAGTCCAGCAACACCGCCCAAATGTGCCGACAAATCCCGATAGGAGCTGCACATATCTCGTTCTCAGGGCACACTCAGATAGGTCAAGCTACGAGTAAAACCAACCCTCGAGTTTCCCTGAGGTGGCCC
>NW_021229619.1:0-607 GCF_002162155.2 Triticum dicoccoides | reverse complement strand
GTACTTTTTCGGAGAGCAGACACGTAGGAATCTGACACCTAGCCCATCAAAAATCCCTCTCAGACACCACGCCTCCATCCTTCCATTTTCTCTCGTTGCCTTTTTGTCTCTTGCCTTTGCCGTCACTCCACCACCATTGCACACCCCTGCTGGTACCCGACATGTCCGTCACCTCCAGCTGTACACCCGGGATCCAAGCCGGTTCTTCTCTATTGTCGGGACGAGCCTTTCCTCCGACCACCACTCAGGTACCGTCTGCTCCTACGCTGCTCACCATGCCCGGCAAATATCCGTTGAATTGGCTGAGCTAATTTTTTTGTCCCTTCTTCTTTGAAGCAATGGATTCAGATACATAGTACATATATGAGCACTATGTTGAGTCGTCAGATGGCTTGTCAGACGAGAAGAGCTACACGGATGAGATGGCGATGATGCAGACTGTCCTTGGAGAAGAGGAGCGTGCGGAAGAGCATGTTCTCAATTTCAAGGGATTGATTAAGGATCATCGAGTGCTCAACCGCAATAGGGCGTGCGACCATTTGACATTGATGTCTGGATACTTTGCCCCCCAATGCCCTCTTCGCTGACAATTTCCGCCGCCGGTTTC
>NW_021229618.1:0-2050 GCF_002162155.2 Triticum dicoccoides | reverse complement strand
TTTTTTTTTTTTTGCCTATGTCAATACAGTAATTTATCTTATTTTTAATGAGAAGAAACAAATGCCTTTGCTGACCTATCAACTCCTTATGGAGATGGTGGGCCGGCTAGGGTGATCCCAGCCGAGGATCAAAGTTAGTGTTAACACATGGCTATTGAATTCTCTGTATTTATTACTATTTATATTTTTAAGAATGTGATTATCCTCTATGTTGGAATTTGGGTATTGTAGTCTAGTTTCTAATAGTGTATTATAACTGAGAATTGTTTAACTTTTGTAGGAAGCAAACAAAAGGACTACACTCACACGGAACCATGAAGCCAACGATCCACGTCAACTAGATGTTTTAGATTTCATTTTGTACAACTGATGTATATCATACTTGCATCTTTTACCTGTTCTTTTGTGAACCTGATGTATGGTGTCTCCGTAGTTATGTTTAGAACAGACTGAAGGCAGATTGAAGTGTATGTATGTGAAAACTAGTTAATGGAATATAAAAAATGTTTGGTGCACCTGATGTGAGCCTCAAGTATGGTGTCTTGGTGATTATACTTATAACACATGAACTCTATGTATGTGGCAATCAGTACCATATGTTAATTAAAGCAGTGGTTGGCTAAATAAAATGTTGATGAACTATTGGTCGACAAAGAAAAACCATGTCTGATTGTTGGTCGGCAAAACAACCTCGTCTGACAGTCGGTTGGGAAAGGCTAACTCCAGGCCCAACAGAATGTTGGTCGGGAAAGAATACCCCGTCAAATAGTTGGTCGGGAAAGGCCCATGGTTGCCCCAACGGACTGTTGGTCGGTAAAGGCCCATGATAGGCCCAATAGACTGTTGTTCGGGAAAGATACTACATAGCCGTCAAACAGTCGGTCGGGAAATCTATGTCGGTCGGGAAAGGGTTTTCCTGTCTGGACTTTCGTCAACAGACATTGTTGGTCGGCAATAGTCTTTCCTGTCCAACTGTCTGTTGGCGAAACTTGTATTCCCAACAATCTGTCTGTCGGGGATGTAGTGTTGTGGTGTAGTGATCGACACGTTTAGGCGTCAGCCCACCTAGTATTTAGCCTATTGGGTTGCCTATTAGCCTATAAAGAAACAAAAAAACTAAATGGGCCATGCCGGGCCGGCACGCGTGCCCAGCCCCAGCCTCCAGGCCCAAGCACGGCCCTAGGCAGGCCACATGCGGGTATGGCCCGATTAACCACGTGCCGGGCCGGCCCGTCACAGGCCGGCCTGCCAGGCACAGCCCAGTTGGCTAGGTTTGTCTGGGAGTAGGCTAGGCTGTCACTTTGTAAATACAGCTCAAAGTAGATACCTTGTGAGGCATGAATGGATGGATGTACAAAATCAGATGCTATCTGCTATATCTACTCTGTGAACAATTTTTTTTATGGCCTTTGCATCCAAACATGGATCTTGCTGTAAAAAAAAGACTTTCTATTATTTGGCTTGGGGTTAGAGGTGATTTGGAGGGTGCTCAGGAAACTTGAGTGTGTTGGCCAAGTGTATACTCTGTTTTCCCCTCAAAGTCGGAAAACTCGAGTATTAGCCTACGTGTTTCTCCTCTGTCAGTTTTTTCTTCCATTTCTGAACTTGTTCCTTGAGCATCTTTAACTAACACCTCCTCGTCAGTTAACAGGGCCCTTCATATCCCTCTTTCAAGATCCGAATTCCGCAAGCTTAAGAACCGGAATGAACCAACGTAGGGAACGGAGGGGATCTTTGTCCGTTTGACATCGACATGGACAATTGAACAATATGATGGGAGAACTTGTACTGACTAGCAAGTAGCAACACACACTAATTAAACAACGCCGACATGCAGAAAATGTTACAAAAATGTACGGAAACTTAATACTATAGTAAAATATAGTTGTAGAAGTTCCGGACTGTTTGCCTTAGAGGCAGGAGAGGCGCTGCATCAAGGAGTTGTCCACGATTGACTGACCGGTCCTTCCCTGTGGACTTCCAGAACCCGAGCGGCGTCGCCCGGTTCATCCGAACACTCTTGGGACCATACTTTCGGTCCCTCGGTGCG
>NW_021229617.1:0-5338 GCF_002162155.2 Triticum dicoccoides | reverse complement strand
CCCCATGCCCCTCCCCCCACTCATCTCTCTCTGTATTTTAGAGAAAAAATTAGATGTTAATTAGATGTTTTTCAGTTAGGGCACTAGAGTTTTGCTAGGTTAATTAGGTTAGTAGTGCTGCTAGTAGTAGTGGTACAGTAGGTTAATTGGGTGATGTTAAATGAATAACCTAAATGAATGAAATTAGTAGTTAACTGAATTTTTTTCCTTTCATCATTATAGAGCACCAAAGTTAACTGAATTTTGTTCTATTAGTAGTTAAATGAATTTTCTTCTACACTTTGTTTTTGAATTAGCTTGCGAAATTTGGACATATGGTTGCTCGTGTATATTTGGACAATGTTTCCAGGGAATGATGCTTAGTGGCCTATGTTTTGCCGGAATGTTGATTCATTTCTTTTCCGGCAAATTTCAGGTTCTCGATTTGTCCACTTTTTAGCAAAGGTCATGTCGAAATTTTCCGTCAATTTCGGCATGACTTGTGCTACAAACTAGGACATATCGAGTGCCTGTGATTTGCCGCACCAGGAAGGAGTCAACATTCCTGCAAAACAATAGGCCTTTTTTATGTCATTATTCATTTTATTAGGTCTAGAATTAATTGACTAGATTTAATCATAGGAAACATGGCTAGCAACAATGAAGGACAGGGTTCTGGTGATTGCGACGACGCCTACCGGGCGGAAGACGATTTTTTTAGCCTTACCGACGATCAACCGATGTTATTGCTGGGCCCACCAGTGGCATCGGGGACTGAGACCGACACGCAGACCGGTGCTGAGACTGAGATCGGCGCTCAGACTCAGACCAGCATCGAGACCGGCGCCGAGACTGAGACCGGCGCTGCCTCGGGGAGCGAAGCCGGTGTAGAACCGAAAGCAAAGAGGCAACGGGTTCCTAACAAACTCAGGACTACTAGAGTGGTGGTCACGAAGGTGGACGACGGCAATTTTGAGCCAGCGGCGCCCGAGGAAGCGCGTCGATGCTATGGCAATCAAATAGGCTGCATCATACGGACAACCGCCACCATCAACGATGAGAAACTACAGAAGATAGAAAATATGAGGAGCTCCCTCCTAAAGAAGTTTCACCAGATATTCTTGTTCCCGGGCCGGAATGAGAATGATTATCAAGATCTAGATGAGGACCCGGCAATGAAGAAGATAAACAAACACGCCATGACCAAGTTTAGCGACGCGTTGGCCACCTGGAAAAATCGAGTGAAAGTAAGGATCATCGACAAGAAGGAACCCTACTCCGAGATTGTCAAGGATAATCCGACAATCACGGAAGAGCAGTTTCAAATATTCAAGGAGGCTTGCGAGGCCGAAGATACCAAAAAAAAGTCTAAGTACATGAAGGGGCTTCAAGAGAGGAACTTTGGGAGCCACCACCTCGGAAGCCGTGGTTACGGCGGAAAGAGGTCCAAATGGGCCAAGGAGGACGCGGAAGCCGCGAGTCTGGGCATCCCAGACCCCTTGGCGGAGTTCACCGTCCCGCAGGAGCATGACATCCTCAGGGCCCGGCACCGTTGGGACCCAGTGAACAAGGTTTACGAGACAACACCGGTCATTACGGAGTTCATGAGACTGCTGGTAATTTTAGTTTCTAATCAATTCGACTGCACACGTTATTCATATTTGTAAACGATCGGTGTGCCTTTTGCACAGAGAGCAGCACAGGATTGAGGACGAAAGCGACTCGCCGTCTGAGGCATTGGCGAGGCCCAAGTGGGACACTCCATTCAACCGGGTGTTGAACATATTGAAACGACAACCCGTGGATACTCGACCGTCGTATGGACGTGTGCACGGTGTTAGAGACGATGCCACGTGGAAGAAGTACTACCATGAGACCACGGAGGAGAGAAAGGAAAGACGGAGGTTAACTGAAGAAAACATCGACAAGAAGGTTGAGATTGCGATTGAGAAGAAATCATCTCAGACAGTCGCAACAGCAGTAGCTGCCGCAAAACAGGTGGTTGCAGATTTGTCTACTTCCTTGGTGACGGGCGTTTTCACTTGGACAAGGCAAAATCTAGAAAAAAATGCAAAGAACTTTCCCCTTGCTGACTTCTTGGGGAGCAGCTCGACTAGCGTTGCACCAGCACCTGCAGCTGCACCTGCTCTGCACCGGCTCCCGCACTGGACGTGCTAGGCGGTGCTTCGTCTTTGGTTGAGCTCGACGCCCTCACGGTATCTGTCACACCGGCCCCCTTCAATATAAATGTATAATCTCCCGTTTTCGTTGCCTTTCGGATGTCTCACATCACAGACTTTTCTTTGCAGGCCGACGAAACCCCGTGCACCATATTGTACACCATGGGCGACCAGAAGGTGGACGTGGGGAAGGCGACGATAATGGAGCCGAAGGAACCATTGTTCCACAGCCGGCCGATCCCCTTGAACGTCTTCAAGGTTTCCGTGGCCAGTGTCAAACCGGGCCACGAGAATTTGCCTCCTCCAGTACTACTGGGGGATGACGACGAGACACTGCGGCGGCTTGGTGATTGTTGCAATGCTGGGTGGGTCCTGTTGTGGCCAAAGAGTCTGCTTCATCTGGAGGCGGCCGGGAGCACACCCACGAGCACACAGCCTCAGCAAGGTATGAACATCAACACCCCACCTACCCAATTAGCGTCGGGTGTCGGGTTGGGTGATAGCGGACGGGGTAAGGAGGAGGCTCCATTAGTCGCTGATGACGTCGCCATGGATGAGGATGAGGACAACGATGGCGCTGCTGAACAGTATGTCTATACTGGCGCCTCCTCAGGGTTTGAGCGTCATGAGTCGGTGCCTGAATTGCCGTCTCAACATATTATGGACGACCTTCCGGTAGTAAAGAAGTTTAGGAAGAGAGCGAGGAAAGGCAAAAAAGTTGTTTCTATGATCCAGCCGCCTCAGCAGCCTCGGCTTCAGGACCGTATAGATATCCCCGATGCGGATAAATGGCATATCCCCGGTCAACCAATCCTACCTGCAACAGCGCTACGGGCCAGATTCGGTGATCTAAAGAGACTTCATGACGATGTGCTGCGGGTAGAGAAAGACCTCATTGCCTCGAAAGATCCAGGATACCCACTCTACGTGGTTAACGTTCCGCGGCAAATGTCGTACGTCGACAGCTTCCCCGCGGATAAGTTCTTCCTCCGATTCGATTACATATTCGACATGTTTCACGTGAAGAAGCTGGATTTTACGTTTGTCCACCTTTATGCCTTGCACATGAACTACATCATCGGGGTTGAGCAGATATCTCATATCTGTGTCGCTGACCCGTACTACATGCACAAGGGCTTCTTGGGAGTCTATGCAAATCACCGTGAATACGCGAGGGATTACATCGTCAGTTTCATGCTCGCCAATAAGAACAAGGGGGCGATTCTCGTGCCTTATCATCCCGTGTAAGTCATCCGCGTTGCTATCCTTCCTTCGATTTCAATCATTCATTTGCACGGTGGAGGCTAATTAATTTGAGGACTTATTTTGCGCAGCGGGGGCGCGCCGTCCTCATCATCCTCTACCCCCGATTGTCCCACGCTCTTTACTTGGACTCGTCGAAGAACATTCACAAAAAGGATTACACCCACATCAAGGATGTTCTCGACAGTGCTATGTATTACTACCAATCAATGGGTGGAGAGGTCAGCACTACTAGGAAAAGGGCTATAGATAGGATTGATTCTAATGGCGCACCGTGGAAGCAGTGCGCCACTACTATATACTAATGGCGCACCTGTTTGTGATACGCCATTAGTGTGGAAGACACTAATGGCGCACCGTAAACAGGGTGCGCCACTAGTATGATTTTTTTTCCATTTTCCCATACATACTAATGGCGCATCGGGTCCATAATGCGCCATTACTATCTATAACTACTAATGGCGCGCCAAGCAGGCAGTGCGCCATTACTGTAAATTTTGTTTTATTCTTTTTTTTTGCAAAACTACTAATGGCGCATCGTGGCACAGTGCGCCATTACTAGTTTAAACTAGTAATGGCGCACTCAGAGGAGATGCGCCATTAGTATATATACTTATTATTTTTACTTTTTTGCAAAACTACTAATGGCGCACCGTAGGCTGATGCACATTTTCCTACGGTGCGCCATTAGTAACCTGGGACCAACAAGATATTTTGGACAGCCCACACCTACCCACTCACTTTCCCCACTTCATTCCATCCACCTCCTTCTCCAAGCTTTCGGCCATCTCCTCCTCCTCACCTCATTTCCACCATAGATTCAACAAAATTAAGTGGTGAAATTACCTTTTTTTGATAGGTAAGTAAGGGAAAGCTATCTTCATGATATAGATCTACTTTTTTTCTCCCTAGCTCGCTCCAACAACGTGCACATGCACTTTTTGTGGCCTAGCTAGATCTATGTATGTTTGTGGTGTTGCATGTGTTTGTGGTGTTGCATATTATGTTTGTGTTTGAAGGTACCGGTATTTGAAATATGCGATAGTTGCCAATATTTTGCCGGAATGTTTTGATTCATTTCCGTTTCGGCGAGAATTTTGGCACTATGCATTCTTTTTGGTCCTATTTTTAGGGAAGGTCATGCCAAATTTTTTCTTGGTTCTAACATATCGTTTTGCTCTACCCCGCAGGCGACCATGGTCCGCACGATGACTGAAGGCATCGTGAATAGGTTTTTGAGCTCCGCGAAGGCCGAGATGCTTCAAAAGAACGAGACGGAGATAAGATGTCCATGTCGAAGATGCAAGCTGAAGAGCCTTATTGCGGACCCGGATTCCGGGCAGGTGCGGGACCACCTGCTCTTGCGTGGTTTCATGGATGGCTATCGGTGGCAAGGTGATGAAGATGACTATCAAGTCGTCCATGGCCGGGGTCGGGCAAGAAATGAGGAAGGGCAACAAGACAAGTACCACCGCGGCGAGGGCGGGCGAGAAGACGAAGAATCTCCAGGACATGATCACGACGGTGATGCTGTACACAGTCATCATGTAGAAGATGTCGTACATGATGATGAGGAAGATCAAGACGAAGGGAATGATCATGAAGATGAAGATGCCGGAGCAGACGACGATGGAGGCTGGGTGCAGGACCCTCATATTCAAGAGCTGCTTCTCAAGCGGACGGATAACGCAAGAGCTGCCGCCCGAGAGAAAGCCAAGCTGGATCAACTGGAGATAGACGCGGTTACTCCATTGTATGAAGGATGCAGGCCCGAGGATACCCGCCTGAAAGTAACGCTCATGGCTCTGGAGATGAAGGTAAAACACAAAATGACCGACGCATGCTTCGACGAGAACATGTCATTCTGGCACGAACGTCTTCCCAAGGGGAACAAGTGCCCGACCAGTTTCGAGGAG
>NW_021229616.1:0-1951 GCF_002162155.2 Triticum dicoccoides | reverse complement strand
TGTAACCCTTCTGAAGGTGGAATGTTGTAACGCTTTCCGCTTCCCCCGGCCCTCTTTTAGTGCACGCTCTCTGTTATATTAATGGTTACCCATTTAGATTTTGATTTTTCACAAGATCTGCCAAATATATGATTTAAGGTGGAGTACATTTGGTTTCTTGACAAGAAAGTGTGCTCTAGCCAAACAAATAAGTGGTGTTGCTTCAAAGCAATGCCGAACCTGGAGAGCCACCCTGGCATCTATCAATGCTACATCATAACTGAAGAAATTATTTTGAATTTACCAGCTATGATCAATGCAGCTAGGGCCGGCAACATCTATCTATAGTGATACTCCTTTGTTTGTACTAGTAATTTTGTTTGTACCCTTTCTTTTTTTTTCAACCATAAAAATGGATGTTTGGAACCGGGTCCGTTCTACTTCCTCCCTCCGTGTACACGGATCTTTTTGAAACCTGATACTAGAGGCGGCACACAGCGGGGTGATTTCGCGGATTCGCAAGTTTGGAAATGGGCAAAGGCCGCCCATTTGTAACCCTTCTGAAGGTGGAATGTTGTAACACTTTCCGCTTCCCCCGGCCCTCTTTTAGTGCATGCTCTCTGTTATATTAATGGTTACCCATTTAGATTTTGATTTTTCACAAGATCTGCCAAATATATGATTTAAGGTGGAGTTCATTCGGTTTCTCGACAAGTGTGCTCTAGCCAAACAAATCAGTGGTGTTGCTTCAAAGCAATGCCGAACCTGGAGAACCACCCTGGCATCTATCAATGCTACATCATAACTGAAGAAATTATTTTGAATTTACCAGCTATGATCAATGCAGCTAGGGCCGGCAACATCTATCTATAGTGATACTCCTTTGTTTGTACTAGTAATTTTGTTTGTACCCTTTATTTTTTTTCAACCGTAAAAATGGATGTTTGGAACCGGGTCCGTTCTACTTCCTCCCTCCGTGTACATGGATCTTTTTTCAACCTGATACTAGAGGCGGCACGCAGCGGGGTGATTTCGTGGATTCGCAAGTTTGGAAACGGGCAAAGGCCGCCCATTTGTAACCCTTCTGAAGGTGGAATGTTGTAACGCTTTCCGCTTCCCCCGGCCCTCTTTTAGTGCATGCTCTCTGTTATATTAATGGTTACCCATTTAGATTTTGATTTTTCACAAGATCTGCCAAATATATGATTTAAGGTGGAGTTCATTCGGTTTCTTGACAAGAAAGTGTGCTCTAGCCAAACAAATCAGTGGTGTTGCTTCAAAGCAATGCCGAACCTGGAGAGCCACCCTGGCATCTATCAATGCTACATCATAACTGAAGAAATTATTTTGAATTTACCACCTATGATCAATGCAGCTAGGGCCGGCAACATCTATCTATAGTGATACTCCTTTGTTTGTACTAGTAATTTTGTTTGTACCCTTTATTTTTTTTCAACCGTAAAAATGGATGTTTGGAACCGGGTCCGTTCTACTTCCTCCCTCCGTGTACATGGATCTTTTTTCAACCTGATACTAGAGGCGGCACGCAGCAGGGTGATTTCGTGGATTCGCAAGTTTGGAAACGGGCAAAGGCCGCCCATTTGTAACCCTTCTGAAGGTGGAATGTTGTAACGCTTTCCGCTTCCCCCGGCCCTCTTTTAGTGCACGCTCTCTGTTATATTAATGGTTACCCATTTAGATTTTGATTTTTCACAAGATCTGCCAAATATATGATTTAAGGTGGAGTTCATTCGGTTTCTTGACAAGAAAGTGTGCTCTAGCCAAACAAATCAGTGGTGTTGCTTCAAAGCAATGCCGAACCTGGAGAGCCACCCTGGCATCTATCAATGCTACATCATAACTGAAGAAATTATTTTGAATTTACCACCTATGATCAATGCAGCTAGGGCCGGCAACATCTATCTATAGTGATACTCCTTTGTTTGTACTAGTAATTTTGTTTGTACCCTTT
>NW_021229615.1:0-800 GCF_002162155.2 Triticum dicoccoides | reverse complement strand
CCATACATTCGTTTCTCCGGGGGCTCCTGGAGTTCTATGGACTCCAGCTTCACCACCTTACACCTGCCTCCATTTTGCACATCGCGGGCTTTGTAGCCCTTTGTGAGTTGTTCTTGGGCATCGAGGCCCACTTTGCGCTGTGGAAGAGATTGTTTTGCCTCGTACCCCATTCTCACGAGGGGTCGATATATCAAGTGGGCGGAGCCGAAAGATGGCGCATCGCCGGGACCGGATATCTATCCGGAACCCTGAAGAAGGCGTCCGAAGACTGGCCTTCGGAATGGTTTTATATGGAAGATGCCCCACTGCCAGACCCAGTTCGGATCGGCCTCCCGGAGTTCAGCAACGCTCCTATGAAGAAACGCCTGAGCTGGCACCCGCGGAGCCCTCAACGGGAGAATGACAGGGGCGTCCAATATCTGATGGGCCGGATAAGGTTACTGGCCCATTCCGGATTGACCATGATTGCAACGTGCATCATGCAAGGGGTGCAGCCGCTCCAATATAGGGGCCACCCCATGTGGGATTTCAACGGGGAGGATGACGCCACCCGTCATGGCTGCAAGGGGCCGGGATCGGTTGACGATCTCGTGAAGATCATGTCCGGCTTGTACAAGGGGGAGAAAGAGGACTTCCTCCACGCGAGTCCATTGAATGGATTCACCATGAATAACCCTCGAAGCTAGGTAAGCGGACGTTTATCTATCCGATCCATATTCCCAAAGTTAAGTGTCTCACTTTGTGATTTTGACGCAGGAGCTGCGCCGGGACGTAGAGGGCATGCACAGCCTGACTCCACA
>NW_021229614.1:0-406 GCF_002162155.2 Triticum dicoccoides | reverse complement strand
TTTTTTTGACTTTTCTTTGAATTACTAAATTATTTTCCATATAGGGTGTAGATACACCCATAGACCAAAAGTTCCCCTCCTATGGTGATGGCTCTTTTCACAAGCATGGTTGCATGTTGAGGTAGGCCTTATTCCATCCAAAATTGTATAATGATGTGATATGTTTGCATGTTAAGATAAATGAGGCCGACTCCCTTAGGTATATAGGGTTGGGACTGAGAAAATGAGACGGTTACAAGCGTAGATTGCAATGGATAAATATAACTATGGATGCAACATGCGATGCTGAGACTGCCGGAGGCAACTTTTGGCGTGCTAGCACACGTATCTTTCTTTCTTTGCAGGCCAGCCATGCATGGGAGCTAGGTCCAAGCATGATCATGAGATTACTTTGTTTTGTTTGTTT
>NW_021229613.1:0-391 GCF_002162155.2 Triticum dicoccoides | reverse complement strand
CTGAAAATGTTACACTCAATTGTGCCAAAGCATTTGCTAACTTTGTCACCAGTTGTGGTTCTTCTGATGTGTTTGTTTCTAGCACATTCGTGTCTGTTAGTACTGGAACTTCAGAACTTTGAGGTTCATTAGTTGACATATCCTTGGCAGGAGGAACAACATTTACTTTCTGTGTCAAAATTTTATCCACACCTGAATTAGAGGACATGTCAGACTTGGTGCTAGCTGCAGCTAATTCTGATCCACGTGTGCTGAGGCCTGCACCACGCAACTCAACAATCCATGTATCAAACCCTTGCATAGACATATGACGGGCAAAGGAAGCCTGTCATCATTTCATTTGTATCAATGGAAGTCCAGGGTAAAGGGGAAGCCATAAAAGAAATGCCTA
>NW_021229612.1:0-1020 GCF_002162155.2 Triticum dicoccoides | reverse complement strand
TAATTTCCAACATGTTCTGACATCATTTGTTGTTTTTCGGTCATTTACCTAATTGTTTAGAGAGCTAAATGACCGTGAAATTGAAAAGCACTACAAAATGAATTCTGAAAATGTTGAAACTTGGCATGGTATCATCATTTCACCCGCATAGCATGTGCGAAAGAGTAGAGAGGGTCACCGCAAAAACTGGACGCACTTCGTGTACAAACTGGACAAACTCTTTTGGAGTATCAGGGTTTCCGACGAGAACTCATCTGTTACACGGCCACTTCAATGTTTTTTAAATTTATTTGAACTCCGGACTTCTTTTGTGTTCAGTATGCAGCATTCAAAGCGACGTCATCAATTTCCAACATGTTCTGACATCATTTGTTGTTTTTCGGTCATTTACCTAATTGTTTAGAGAGCTAAATGAACTTGAAATTGAAAATCACTACAAAATGAATTCTGAAAATGTTAAAACTTGGCATGGTATCATCATTTCACCCGCATAGCATGTGTGAAGGAGTAGAGAGGGTCACGACAAAAACTGGACGCACTTCGTGTACAAACTGGACAAACTCTTTTGGAGTATCAGGGTTCGGACGAGAACTCATCTGTTACACGGCCACTTCAATGTTTTTTAAACTTATTCGAACTCCGGAATTCTTTTGTGCTTAGTATGCATCATTCAAAGCGACGTCATCAATTTCCAACATGTTCTTACATCATTTGTTGTTTTTCAGCCATTTACCTAATTGTTTAGAGAGCTAAATGACCGTGAAATTGAAAAGCACTACAAAATAAATTCTGAAAATGTTGAAACTTGGCATGGTATCATCATTTCACCCGCATAGCATGTGCGAAAGAGTAGAGAGGGTCACGGCAAAAACTGGACGCACTTCATGTACAAACTGGACAAACTCTTTCGGAGTATCAGGGTTTTGGACGAGAACTCATCTGTTACACGGGCACTTCAATGTTTTTTAAACTTATTTGAACTCCGGACTTCTTTTGTGTTCAGTATGCAGCATTCAAAGC
>NW_021229611.1:0-387 GCF_002162155.2 Triticum dicoccoides | reverse complement strand
TAGCGAGGAGGCAGGTCCGGCTTGAACTTGCCGGCCAGGCGACGTTACGCAGCTCGGTGGTGAAGGCGCGGGAACCTGCTGTGGCCACCGGAGACCTTTGCAGACATGAGACTTGCTCTGGATGGTCCCCGCGCACCGCCGCCGGGGGTAGCGCGGGGTCTTGGCGTGCTGGTGCAGGGATGCGGTCTTGTCGTGCTGGTGCAGGAAGCACGTGAGCACCTTCTTGAGGCCGAGGGATTTCTTGGCAGCTTCTTTCGTACCGCACGAGTACCGGACGTGGTGGGTCATGTCTAGGGGCCGCGCGCCTCAGAGCCAGGGCGCCTTCTTGAGGAGGAGGTGGCGGAGGTGCTCCCTGAGCCGCGTCGCCCATGCGTGACGGAGGGCGAG
>NW_021229610.1:0-1233 GCF_002162155.2 Triticum dicoccoides | reverse complement strand
TAGCCCAGCGGGGCGGAGAATAACAAGTTGACCCGGATATTGTGTACAACTGTCGGCCGAGTTGCATTGCTGATGTTGAAACAAAAGGCCTGTGTAGTACAGTACAACCTAACATGGTTACTCAGCCCACATTCAGCGACGCCGGAAAGGTCCAAACAAGGCTTCTGTACAACTTTTTGAAGTCACTGAGCTCAATTAATAACTTAAGAAAAAAGTTAGATTACAGTGGAACCTAATTAAAAGTTGTCACAAGCAAATAAATAATTCAACGGGTCCCACTTGTGCGTGTGCGCGTGTGCGTGTGTGTTGTGTGTGTTTGTGTGTGAGAGAGAGAGAGACCCATCGGTCGATGCTCGTAAATTCATCTTTCAGCCAAATGCATTGCTGATGCTCAGTAAAAACTTATATAGTTGACACAATCATATAGAACATCATAGCACACTGAACTTGCATACAAAAATTTCACGCAGGCGGCACAATCAGGATGGAAGCAGTGGATCGCTACGGGAAGGGTTATGTTGAAACCAACGAAGTCGTACATAACGGTTCATCGTCTTTATCAATGACAGGGAAATATCTTGAATGTTGTGCAAAGAAAACAGACAGACAACACAATAAGTTCTGCTGGCACATTAAGTTGACGTACATCCCTTTCTAAAAAAAGTTCAGGTACAAAATTAGAACAGGTCACAATCAAATGTACTGGCATATCAGTGCTTCACACCCATAGCTCGGATTTAACTAGTATCTGACAAGATTCAGCTGTTACCTCAAATTAGAGCACATCCAGGCATCCAACCCTACCTCTTCTCCCAAAGAAGCAGTGGCCTCCGCCGCGTGATGGAGTAGGCCCTGTGGCATCCATCGTTCCGAGCAACACGGAGAAAGTCTGACGTTGACTCCTGTAATGGACGTCGTCGACGGACCCTGGCACCAGCGGCGGCGGCAGGACTTCGATTGATGGATTGACCACTTCTTCGGCATGCACGAACACTCGATACAGGTACATCCCTAACATGGTCCGCGGTGGACTTGGTGGCGTCGAATAGTACAACCCCGGTTCCTGCACCGATATCTCAACACCAATCACCTTCGGTATGGTGGACGGCTTCTTCATCCATGCCATAATTAACCGTCAGACCCAGCTGTCTGGAGGAACAAACATACTTACGAGCTCACCTCCAAGGTCGTTGATAAGCTCATTCATGTACTCGCTGTTCCAAGCACGTCGAG
>NW_021229609.1:0-1403 GCF_002162155.2 Triticum dicoccoides | reverse complement strand
CTCGACGTGCTTGGAACAGCGAGTACATGAATGAGCTTATCAACGACCTTGGAGGTGAGCTCGTAAGTATGTTTGTTCCTCCAGACAGCTGGGTCTGACGGTTAATTATGGCATGGATGAAGAAGCCGTCCACCATACCGAAGGTGATTGGTGTTGAGATATCGGTGCAGGAACCGGGGTTGTACTATTCGACGCCACCAAGTCCACCGCGGACCATGTTAGGGATGTACCTGTATCGAGTGTTCGTGCATGCCGAAGAAGTGGTCAATCCATCAATCGAAGTCCTGCCGCCGCCGCTGGTGCCAGGGTCCGTCGACGACGTCCATTACAGGAGTCAACGTCAGACTTTCTCCGTGTTGCTCGGAACGATGGATGCCACAGGGCCTACTCCATCACGCGGCGGAGGCCACTGCTTCTTTGGGAGAAGAGGTAGGGTTGGATGCCTGGATGTGCTCTAATTTGAGGTAACAGCTGAATCTTGTCAGATACTAGTTAAATCCGAGCTATGGGTGTGAAGCACTGATATGCCAGTACATTTGATTGTGACCTGTTCTAATTTTGTACCTGAACTTTTTTTAGAAAGGGATGTACGTCAACTTAATGTGCCAGCAGAACTTATTGTGTTGTCTGTCTGTTTTCTTTGCACAACATTCAAGATATTTCCCTGTCATTGATAAAGACGATGAACCGTTATGTACGACTTCGTTGGTTTCAACATAACCCTTCCCGTAGCGATCCACTGCTTCCATCCTGATTGTGCCGCCTGCGTGAAATTTTTGTATGCAAGTTCAGTGTGCTATGATGTTCTATATGATTGTGTCAACTATATAAGTTTTTACTGAGCATCAGCAATGCATTTGGCTGAAAGATGAATTTACGAGCATCGACCGATGGGTCTCTCTCTCTCTCACACACAAACACACACAACACACACGCACACGCGCACACGCACAAGTGGGACCCGTTGAATTATTTATTTGCTTGTGACAACTTTTAATTAGGTTCCACTGTAATCTAACTTTTTTCTTAAGTTATTAATTGAGCTCAGTGACTTCAAAAAGTTGTACAGAAGCCTTGTTTGGACCTTTCCGGCGTCGCTGAATGTGGGCTGAGTAACCATGTTAGGTTGTACTGTACTACACAGGCCTTTTGTTTCAACATCAGCAATGCAACTCGGCCGACAGTTGTACACAATATCCGGGTCAACTTGTTATTCTCCGCCCCGCTGGGCTACAAACTTTCCTAGGAGGTAAGCATTAGGCTTAACAAGAAAATGGAATTTAAGAAATAATAAATGGGATGTAATTATAATAACTGGACAGTTACTATGCACCAAACATGTAATTAGTTTGAAAAATATATTATTTTTGGAATTTGAAAATTTTAATTTCATTACTTGTTGC
>NW_021229608.1:0-396 GCF_002162155.2 Triticum dicoccoides | reverse complement strand
TTTAAAGTAACGTGATGAGATTCACATGATAATCCAAGTACTAGATACTCAAGATGTCCATAACCGGGGACACGGCTAATCATGATTAGTTTATACACTCCGCAGAGGTTTGCGCACTTTTCCCCACAAGACTCGATCGCCTCTGTTTGGTTTCTCGCACTACAAGGTGTTTGAGAAGACGGATGACCGAGACATAGTCTTTCAGAAGCGCTAGCACCTTACGATCGGGTAGACCGTACCACCTACATCCCCTACATCTGCTAGTCTACCACTGTAAGAGTTCGCTCGCCTTAGTCAACTATGCTAGAGCCCATAATAGCTTGTGGCTGCACACAGAAGTTTCTAGCATGAATAATCTCACGATCCCTTTGAGCCTGGGTGGCGGTCCATAAAAAA
>NW_021229607.1:0-1703 GCF_002162155.2 Triticum dicoccoides | reverse complement strand
TTCTACTGCTGCCTCATTGTCGACCTCTCTCTGCGCCACCAGTGCGGTGCTAACCACCTGATTCGTTGCTGCTAGGTACAACAACAATGGTTCTTGTGGTTTGGGCGCAACCAGCACTGGGGTAGAGGATAGGTATATCTTCAAATCCTGCAGTGCTGCCTCAACCTCCGGGGTCCACTCCATTGGGCCCGCCTTCTTCAAGATCTTGAAGAAGGGAAGGGCATGCTCTGCGGACTTGGAGATGAATCTGCTCATGGAGGCAACGCAACCAGTGAGCCGACACACGTCTTTGATCCGCTTAGGTGCCTCAATCTGCTCGATGGCCTTGATCTTGTCTGGGTTTGCCTCAATCCCACGCTGCAACACAAAGAACCCGGGAAGCTTGCCAGACGGGACACCGAAGACACACTTCTGAGGGTTCAACTTGAGGTTGATCTTGCGCAGGTTTGCAAACGTTTCCTCCAGATCTTGCACAAGTGTTGCTTTGTCCTTGGTTTTGACCACTATGTCATCCATGTAAGCTTCCATATTTCTATGTAAATGGGGCTCAAAACCAATTTGGACTGCTCTTGCAAAGGTCGAGCGAGCACTCTTCAACCCGAAAGGCATCTGTAAAAAGCAATACATACCACATGGGGTGATGAATGATGTCTTCTCCTCGTCTTCTTTTGTCATGAAGATCTGGTGGTACCCTGAGTAGGCATCGAGGAATGATAACAGGTCACACCTGGCCGTGGAGTCAACAATCTGGTCGATGCTCGGTAACGGGAAGGGATCCTTTGGACAAGCTTTATTGATGTCTGTGTAATCAATACATAGTCTCCACTTCCCGTTTGGCTTATGCACCACTACCGGGTTGGCCAACCACGTCGGATGGAGCACCCCCCCTTACCAAGCCTGCCGCCTCTAGTTTTCTGATCTCCTCCGTGATGAACTCCTTTCTCCCCAGAGCTTGCTTCCTGAGCTTCTACTTGACGGGCCGTGCATGAGGAGAGACATCAAGATGGTGCTCAGTCACTTCCCTCGAAACGCCGGGGATGTCGGATGCTTGCCATGCAAACACATCGACATTTGCCCGCAGGAAAGTGACGTGCTTGCTTTCCTATTTGCCATCGAGGGTGGAGCTTATTGTAAAAGCCCCTCCCGTGCCGTCCTTGACGGACACCTTCTTGGTCTCTGGTGGTGCAGCTCTGGACTTCTTGCTCTTGCCGGTGGAGCTCTCTGGCATGTCCCCGACGGGAGCGCAACACCCTGAGGAGGTGCGCTTGCTGGAGTGGGTGCGAGGGGTCTCACCGGTCTTCTTTCCTCCCGGGGTTCCGTCGGTAGGAGCAGGTGCCTTGGCGGCAGCTGCTGCAACTGCTTCCCGATAGAGTTGGTCGGCGCAAATCAACGCGTCTTTCTTGTCGAAGGGGACGGTGCATCGGCCCGGGCATCGTCAGGGTGTCGTAGGCGTAGTGAGAAGCCGCCATGAGCTTGGCTAGTGCTGGGCGGCTGAGGATCCCACTGTAGGGCAAGGGGATCTCGGCTACATCAAAGACAATCCTCTCTGTCCTGTAGTTCAGCTCACCTCTGAACGTCACGGGCAGCGTGACTTTTCCCTTCGGCTGGCTCGTCCCCAGATTGACTGCTTGGAACGTGCTCGTCTCCTCGAGGTCTCCATCAGGGGTCTGCAGCCTCTTTATCACAACAGGCGAGATGAAGTT
>NW_021229606.1:0-559 GCF_002162155.2 Triticum dicoccoides | reverse complement strand
GTTCAACTAAGCATTTACTAAAAATAAACTAGTTATATTAATTCAACTAGTTCAACTAAGCATTTACTAAAAATAAACTAGTTCTATATATTAATTCAACTAGTTCAACTAAACATTTACTAAAAATAAACTAGTTCTATATATTAATTCAACTAGTTCAACTAAGCATTATATTTACTAAAAATAAACTAGTTATTGTATTAATTCAACTAGTTGAACTAAGCATTAACATATTTCTAATTCATCGATGATAACATTTCTAACATTCTAAAAATAAACTAGATAGTTCTAATTCATCTAAACATTAGAAATTAAACAGAAAATAAGTAAAAAAATATGTGTGTGTAGTGTGTGTGTATATGTGTGTACGTACATGTGTAGTGTACGTGTAGTGTGTGTGTGTTTGCGTGTGTCTGTGTGTATGTGTGTGTGTAGTGTGTGTGTGTCTGTCTGTGTGTGTGTGTAGTGTGCGTGTGTGTGTATACGTATGGAGCGGGCCGGACATGTACGGGCGGGCGGCGACGACGGGCGGCGGGGGCCGATGACGGTGACGAGACGG
>NW_021229605.1:0-2760 GCF_002162155.2 Triticum dicoccoides | reverse complement strand
GGAACGACAACATAAGCAACATCTCAGCGACCACGACCCTCGAGGTACTGGTGTGGGTATCATTTTCTCTGCACGCCCTCTCCTCGCCGACAGGCAAAATCGCAGGGGTGGCGCACATTCTAGGGCGAATCGCAACCCTTCGGTCGCCCGTGCCGTGGGTAACCCGGAATGGGTAGACCCAGCCATTGTGCACAACGGAGCCGCTGGCCCTCAAGCCCTTCCACCGCATGACCATGCCATCTAAGCGGCTGGATCACAATAGCGAGGGCACAACAAGGTCGCCACCGGCACCATCAGGAGCCGAGCGACACTGCGGTCTACATCATCATCACTTATGCCAAGCACTGCCTCAAAGGCCATGCTGTGGGCCTAACTGCTGTTGAGATTTCTGCCGGCAGCTGATCATATGGATGAGTGGCGTGTCACCATCCGGAGTCTGATTTGTTTCGCTGAGGAAGGAGGCCCACAACGAGCTGGCCAGCCACGACCTCCCCTGGCGACGGAAACGACTCATGTTGCTGGCCGTACGGAAGAGGCCGCCCCCATGGTGCAGTCCTCACCTTGGCAAGCAGTACAGGAGCCACGTAACCAAGAGCCCGACGACGTCTCGAGCCTCCTCCGACCCTCGAGCACGTCAAGGCCAACGGCGAGCCCCTGAGGAAAGGCGAATGGAAGGCGTGCGCACCATCGTCAAGCGGCGCCGCGACAACCACTGCCAACCCAATGGGTGCGATGGCCCCAACATCGACGAGCGCGCGCTCAGAGATTGCGGGTGCCTACCTAGTATGATGGGAGACTGAACCCAGCAGAGTTCATGAGCATATACACTATCGTTGTCCAAGCTGCCGGGAGAAGAGATGAAAAGGTAATCACCAACTACTTCCCTTTGGCAGTCAAGCCAAATGTGAGGTCTTGGTTGATGCAACCTATGTTGACCTGTGCCATGAATTCATTGGCGTATTCACGGGCGGCCATCAAGAACTGGATGACCCAATGATTTGCAGCTTCTCCAGCAAAAAGAAGGAGAGACTCTACGGAAGTACTTGCAAAGATTCAGCAGAGTCCACAAAAATATTCTAGATATGCACCCAGCAGCTTTTATAGATTCCTTCAAATCCAATGTGCGCAACTGTAGGATACACTGCAAGATGAACATTCGGTTACCCAAGACTGTGGAGGAGTTGTATACATTGGTCGACAAGTGTGTTCAGATGGAAGAGGGGAGGAAGCTCCCGGGAGAGGAAGATTGCGTTGACATCGACTCAGAGGATGAGGATTAGTCCACCAATCAGAGGAAGAAGAGCAAGAAGCGCAACAAGAAGCGCAAGGATAAGGCAGTGTTGACAGTTGAGAGATCGGGGACACCTAGTACTGGCAAGAAGGCTAAAGCTGAAGCCCCTGACAAGGAAGCTGCCGCATGCGCTGACTGCCGGGAGGCTGCTGCTGCCGAAAGGGCTGGGATAGGTGATGGACCATACTGCAAGATTCATCGGACCAAGGGCCACGGTCTCCTAGAGTGTCATCAGGTTGAGCAGCTCGCCAAGAAGGAGATGTTTGAGTGTGAGAAGCGTGATAAGGAAAAAGGTCAGAACGACACTGGCGGAAAGGGTCTGGGCGGTGAAGCAAATCGCCCAGACAAGACTCCTGGGAACCAAGGGAAACCCGCTAGGGGCCGGGAGAAGGGAGATTGCAATGATAAAAGTGATAGAGGGGATGAAGAGGAAACCAGTGAGCAGGAATTCGGGAAGGCCACTAACGGCCTGTGCATTGAAAGGGGTGCATCTTTGCACTCCTCTCACCGCCAACTTAAACAGTGGGCACGTGAAGTCAATGCCAAGGAGCCAGTGGTAGGCTCACGGAGACTGCTCAAATGGTCATGCCTGCCCATCATCTTTGATGAAGAGGATCACCCTCACTGCACCACTGCGGGAGGGTGCTTGCCGTTGTTGGTCTCACCAACAATCCACAACCTCAAGGTCACAATGATGTTGGTTGATGGTGGGGCAGGGTTGAATCTGATTTCCCCACAAGTTCTCGGCAAGCTCTAGATAACAGAGGAAGAGCTCAAGGCTACGAGCATGTTTCAAGGAGTCAATCCCGATAGGAGTCGTCCTAAGGGAAAGATCATGTTGCCAGTGACATTTGTGGGAGAGTTAAACTACTAGACTAAGAAGATCGTGTTTGATGTGGTCGACCTCCCCCTGCCGTACAATGGAATTCTTGGGCACCTGGCCCTGGCAAAATTCATGGCGGCATCCCACTATGCCTACAACACATTGAAGATACCAGGGCTGATGGGTGTCATTTCCATTACATCAGATAAGAAAGACACGATGCTATGCGTGGATAAGATGTACCGGGAGGCAGTCGCGCAGAGGCCGCCGAAGCCACAATGCCCGCCAAGGAAAGAAAAGGAAAGAAGAAAGATAGTACGGATGCTGGCAAGGAATCCGGGAAGTGTACCTCCACGGAGTGCGCGGCACCTGTTGATGGCATGCCAGAGAGTTTCAGTAGCAAGAGGATCAAGGCTATTGTACCCCATATGAAAAAGGTCCTGGCAGGGTTGGCTAGTAATAATGGTACATTTACCATCAGTGCCACCCTCGATGACAAATAGGAAAGTCCGCTTGTTGCCTTCCTGCTTGGGGATTATCGGTGTATTTGCTTGGAAACCATCTGATATCCCCGGTGTTCCCAGGAAGGTAATCGAGCACCACCTTGCTGTATACCCACATGCCCGACCCGTCAAGCAGAAGGTGC
>NW_021229604.1:0-440 GCF_002162155.2 Triticum dicoccoides | reverse complement strand
GGTATAAAGTTTCAAATGAGTTAAACATTACAACATTCTTAATCCACCCAAGAATCTGTAGACAGATAGGAGATATTCAGCAATTCATACAGCCAGCACAGATCGCCCCAACAGGTGATAAGGATAGATAGACAAAACATACAAGGACAAAAGTAAGATAGCTTATTTGAAAGATACGGAGATCACATCTCAAAAAAATTAAGATAGCTTACTTGAAATATTGGGAGATCCTTTCATCTCAAACAAACCATCTCCCCGCTGAATGCTGATGGCTAGAATCTCGTCTCACAATCCAACAATCTGAAATTATCACGGAGGCTGACGGCAAGGAAGAAGAGCTAGTTGTCAGCCGAGACGGATGGAGGTGGAGCTGAATGTGCAGCGGTGCCATGGATCGAACTACCACCCCTTGTTGAATGGACACCATCATGTACCTTCAG
>NW_021229603.1:0-674 GCF_002162155.2 Triticum dicoccoides | reverse complement strand
CCCCCCCCCTCACGGACGGCGATGACACGGTAGTAGACGTTCTGCTGTAACGATGCGGCGTCAATATTACTAAATACTCGGAGCGCGATAAAATCATGAGTTTTTTTGCATGACGTGGGCACATGTGCTATACGAACGATGGTATTTTTTCATAATTTTTGGTGATGGAGAAGTATCCGAAAAATTCCCTCTACGCGGCTTGCCCTTCGCGTGTCTACGGCTGTGGCCGGCGGCCTCCGAGGGCTAGCATGCCGCCAAATCTTGCGTAGGCGGCCTCTCACAAGTCTGGAAGTGTTGTGGCGGTTGAAACGCCCGGCACGCCCGTCTGGGGTGTGCCCCCCTCATGGACGGCGCCGCCGCCGGCACCTGGAGGGGGGAAACGGACGCGTGGGGTCTACACGGAGGGGATCTTGCTGTGGGTCTGGCCCTGATGTTGCTCCAAAGTGTTCCTATGGGCTGACCAAACACAACCGGGTGGGGAGGTCCACTGGTCAAAGCCCATCCGTGCAAAGTCAAAGGGCTAGATCCCGTGGTCAAACGCTACAGGGTTAGGCGGGACGGGGGCACTGGGGTAGCAATGCAACCGGAGCGTCGCACCGGGCCCTCATACATGCGCGGTGGTGTGGTGGCATGTCCGAAGAGGTGGGACGCGTCTCCGGTGCGTGCCCCCCCCC
>NW_021229602.1:0-850 GCF_002162155.2 Triticum dicoccoides | reverse complement strand
GTATTATTCAAATAACAATGCATATTATTAATTTGTCATTGCATTATTTAAGATTTTGTCTTTCTCTTATATGTCCATTTACGACATTCCGCACCTGCACGCACGGGTACGGTAAGTACGCCAGGGGCTCTCGTTTACCCCGTAATACGGCGCAAGAAGTCCGAACACTTTCGACAGTGCGGCACCCTGAACTTATAGCATTATATGCATCATCTCCGAATGTAACATCCCAAATTTGCAATTTGGAATGTTATACACTAGATCATCATGCATATCATATTTTCGTGCATTTTGGTTGATCCTAGAAATTTCACGCAACTCAAGGACCTTCGGAGAGAGTTGGAGATTTTGTTATTTTCATATTTGAGAGTTTTCTCAAATTTGAAAAGAGGATCATTTGATTTATTTATTTCATCTTCAATTATTTTTCCAATATCAAAAAAATGAGAGAGGGAATAATATGACTTTCCCAATGTTAGGAAAAATGAAGATCTAATGAATAAATCAAATTTTGGTTTTGCCGGAGTTTTGTTTGCTTTTATTTGGATACGGAAAAATGCGCGTTTTCAAAAAATTGCATTTTAGGCCCGGAGAAAAGTTCATTTTGTTCGACTCATTTTTAGGAGTCGGGGAAAATTTACTTTAGGAATTTTGGAGTTCGTTTAGATTTTCTTTCTTTTGTTTTTCTGCGCGCGTAACCGATTTAAAAAAAAAGGAGCGGCGCCCCGCCTGGGCCAAGGGCCCAGCCGCCAGCCGCGCCTGCCTTGTGCCGCCCCCTAGGCCGAGTCCTAGTAGGACTCTAGGCCGCCGCCCCCCCCTTTTGCTTGCCCCCTCCCCCAAGAAACTCCCC
>NW_021229601.1:0-385 GCF_002162155.2 Triticum dicoccoides | reverse complement strand
GGGTTTGGCTTGAGGCCAAAACTACCCCTGCGGTAATGTTGTCTTTAATGACAAGGTGATCCATCGAGCTTTTCATCGACGGAACAGTGGAACTCGCAATGAAAGCACCAATGTCGGTGTCAAAACCGGCGGATCTCGAGTAGGGGGTCCTGAACTGTGCATCTAGGATCGATGGTGATAACCCACAAGTATAGGGGATCGCAACAGTTTTCGATAAGTAAGAGTGTCGAACCCAACGAGGAGCTAAAGGCAGAACAAATATTCCCTCAAGTTCTATCGACCACCAATAGGACAATGAAAATCTACTCATACATCATAGGATGGCAACACATCATTGGATAATAATATGAAGCATACAGCACCATGTTCAAGTAGAGAGTACTGC
>NW_021229600.1:0-388 GCF_002162155.2 Triticum dicoccoides | reverse complement strand
TAGTTATTTTTCTTTCGTAAAACAGCTTGGCCCTGATTTTTCAAATAGCCATAACTTTTCACTCGTTTATCCAAATTAGATGAAACCAGCGCCTATAGCTTCGTCTTGTTTTCAACTATCCAGTGAACCTGTCACATCAACTGTTTGAAATTTTCAAATTTCGAAATTTGTTTAGATTCATATTCAAACTTCTTTTGAACATAACTTGAGTTTCGTAACTCCGATTTAGTTGATTCTTTTTGCAAATCGAAGCTCTTGACCTAAACTTTCTGAGAAGGCCAAATTCACATAATTTTGGTACTGTTAGAAATTGTTTTATGTTGCAAGAGTTATTTTCTTGGTTTTGATGTTTTCCGAACTATCTTCTTCGTTCTTCCCGATCTTTTGA
>NW_021229599.1:0-404 GCF_002162155.2 Triticum dicoccoides | reverse complement strand
GAAGGTATCAAAGCAGAGAAGTGCGGGCCAAAACTTATAACATTGGCGAACTCATTCTATGCTTACCAGAGAAGAAAAAGGACAAGCTTAAGCCCAAATGGGAGGGCCCCTTCATCATTGACAAAGTTCTCACTGGAGGTGCGTACCGTCTACGTGATGCATCAGACAATCGACTCGAGCCGAACCCATGGAACGCGGCCAGACTCTGAAGATTCTATGCCTAGTGCCGAACTCCGTGTTTGTCTCCTTACCTCTATCTTCATTTTTAAATTATATCCCCTCTCTCTCTCCCTCTCACATTTATAGCCTTAAAGGCTCTAAGTATGCTTTGACCGCACACTCTGGCCGCGCTATGCGCACTCATCATACCTGGGGGCTTCTTACACAAAAGCTTATTTGTCTTC
>NW_021229598.1:0-417 GCF_002162155.2 Triticum dicoccoides | reverse complement strand
TTTTTTTTCTTGTCTTTTCTTCTTTTTTGAACCGTCTTAACTGTCATTTGGTTTATGTAATCCGTTGTAGGATTCTCCTTTCGTTTTTGGGTGAATAAAAGAAACTCATTGTTCGATGTGTAGCACTATTACTGAAATGTTCCTGTCATGTAAGAAAGCCATGTCAATGTTCGATGTGTAGCTATCATGTCACTATATGTTTATCAAAATAACCATAAGAATTATGCATGCATGACCATGACGCGTTTGTGCGACGTTAAAATGACAAATACGACCTCTGACTCATGCTCTCAAATAATAAAAACTCTGTTTCATGCAACTAGCTGGATGCATTCGCTGATCACTTTCATATCCAAACTCCAAAGTGAAAAAATTATGCAGCCTGAAAAAACATGAATGAATTGTTAATAGGAACTT
>NW_021229597.1:0-411 GCF_002162155.2 Triticum dicoccoides | reverse complement strand
CTACTAAATACTTAGCCGCAGATACTAATTTATCCAGGTGTGGTTGAATTGACAACTCAACTGCTAATACTCAAGAATATTCTTTGGCTCCCCTTGTGTCGACTCAATAAATTTGGGTTGAATACTTTACCCTCAAAAGCTGTTGCGATCCGCTACACTTGTGGGTTATCAAGACTAATTTTTGGCGCCGTTGCCGGGGAGCATAGCTCTATTCTCTTAGTCACTTGGGATTTATATCTGTTGATCACTATGAAGAACTTGAAAGACGACCGAACTACTATTTTGCCCTCAACTACGAGGGGAGGTAAGGAACTGCCATCTAGCTCTGCACTAGATTCTCCTTCCGTTATTAGTAAACTTGCGACACCTAAACCTGCTACTGCTATGAATTCTGATATGTCGCATGTTATT
>NW_021229596.1:0-1264 GCF_002162155.2 Triticum dicoccoides | reverse complement strand
CTGCAACTGCAATGCGTTCTCGAGTCAGATTTTGGCTTCCCTTTCGCCCTTGGCCGTCCGTCCAGAAAGGGTGTCTGTGTCTCCATCGATTCCTTGGGTTTTTGTTTGCTAACCATTGGTTAACGTGCCCACATTCCGATGCCAAATAGCCTATGTATTTCTATTGATTTTCATAGCTAGGTCAGGTTAAGAACGCTACTTGCTACTAAAGCCTACTATAACTCAGGTGTAGCATGTAATTAAATCGATGATTCGTGCGGTTGGTTAGTTAAGCAGAGAAGACGCTTTATGCTGCCAAATGTAGTCTCACGATCAAAACTCTCGGTGTAAAAAAACAGTAATAAGTTACTCATGTATGCTAATCCCTGGGTTAATTTGGACATAGAAAATGCATTAGTCACCTAGCTGACGGATGCTTGATCACAAGGTCAGAACTCGGAACAAATTAAATAACTCACACACGCATGTCGTCGCCGGCATATAACACATTTCAATTCTTGTTAATCTCTACGATTTCTCCACATGGCATGAAGCAAAGCCGTACTATATTTGCAAGGCACTCATTGACTATCGCTTTAGCTATACATGGAATAAAACTAGACTGCTGCTTGCGCCGTTCCAGAGAAAACAAAGGCGTTTTCTCCGGCCGGCCGCCGGCAGTTGGTCACGAAGAATTCTCCACACGGGAGCTTTACTCCAACTGGAATCGCTCGCGGGTTTCACTATATATATCGAGCGAGAGCGCGCCTCTCTGCTCCATCAGATCAGCTCAAGAGCAAAGTCATCTTCTGCCAAGGCAGGCAGCGTAGCTACTCGCCAGCTAAGCACCATTTCTGCAACACGAGCTCCGTTTCTTCCATCACCTCTGCCCCGGCCCGGAGCACGTACAGAAGCAGAGCAGCGTCGTATTACGGTTTCGGCATGGGTTCCCCTGCTCGTACCGGCAGTAGCAAGAGGTGCGCGTGGCCGTTCCTCGCCGTGCTGCTGCTGGTCCTGCTCCGCTGCTCGCCGTGCCAAGGCCGCAAGCTGCTGGTGGCGGAGGAGCAGGGCGGCAAGGTGATGCACTTCGAAGGCGGCCTGGTGCTCAAACTGTCGCCGAGCCCCCATGGCGACGACAACGATGGCGGCAAGGTGGCATCGGCGCCGAGAGGGTTCTCGAGGGCCGCGCGGTCGATGCGGTCCGTGCCCAGCCCCGGCGTCGGGCATTAGCCAAGCTCGGTTCTTTCTTCACCCGTTTCCTTGCAGAGAAGAGAAGTTTGGCCCT
>NW_021229595.1:0-1119 GCF_002162155.2 Triticum dicoccoides | reverse complement strand
ACTATTATTAAATCTACTATCTAGTACTCCCTCCATTCCTAAATATAAGTCTTTTTGGAGATTTCAATATGGACGATATATGGAGGAAAATGAGTGAATCTACACTCTAAAGTATGTCTATATATATCCGTATGTATGCATCATGATAATACAGAGGCAATGGGTTTAACCTTCTTTTCGAAAAATCAAAAAAGCTCATAGGCTACCTCTTAAGTAGGAGTAATGCTACATCTACAGAGGATTTACATGAGATTTACAGGATGGGGTGAGGTGGACAGTTTTGATTGGTAATTAGAATGAAGCGGGCCCACCTAAAATTCGGGAGGGGGTGAGAGATTAGTAAGGGGAGAGGGATTAGTCCGTTACTCTGTAACTCCTCCCCTGTATGTCTAGCAATTTTGCTTAAGTAGTTACAATGCCAAGTTGGTCACATTCTGGGCCTCCAAGACCAGCAGAGAGTCAGAAGATTGCATGGCGGCCTTGAGACATGTTCAACTGTTGCTTGACAATCCCTCCCCACATTTCAATCAGCTTGCTGCCATGCCGGCACGCACGAGAACAACTAATTGAGGGGATCATGATCTGCCCACGCAATGAGCTCGACAGAGCGGGCGTGCCACTACACCCCTGGATGATTGACTCGTTGCCGCTACATCACCGCTTCAGATGCTGTAGTTGTGCGTCATGTGAAGGTAGCCAAGGTAATACCTAGAAACCGGGCTTCAAAACCTTGCGTAATAAGGATACAAGGAGCACCGAATGCACTCCACTTCTGTCTATCTCCTCTAAGTGGTGAGCAACTTCCCAATTAGGCTGATGTTATGATATTCTAATGTTCTGATGTCTCTAATTCCCTTGTGCATGTCATCGCATCAGATCTCTCCGTTCTACTCTCATCTTCCCCTTCATCCATGTGTATTTCTTGCCTATATGAATGAACAACTTGGCTAGATATCTCGCTCGATGAAGATACATAGGGTGGTATATGTATAAGGGAGAGGAGAGAGGACGGAGACCATTATGCACACAATTGTAGCATGTTAGTTGAATATTGATTACGCATTCCTAGTGTGAATGATCATGGGTACTATAGCGTTGATGTACATAGGAGCCCCCAGC
>NW_021229594.1:0-509 GCF_002162155.2 Triticum dicoccoides | reverse complement strand
GGGAGCTGCTTTGCCTGCCGTCTCACGCCCTGGCCCTGGCATCCTCCACGACGGCGGGTCGACCACGACGCTATACAGCATCGCCTGCTGGGGCGTGCCACCGCCGCATGGGCCTTCGCGCGAGCCGCCCGTACCCCACACGCCCCCGTTCCTCCCACACCCGCGCGCTACCTACGGCCCGAGGGAACAAGCGCTGCCCACGCGCTGGTGGCCGTGCCAACGGGCTTCTAGCCTCGCACGCTGCCTGCATGTTCATCTCCTTTCCTTACTTTGATTCCCGTCTCCTCTTATTTTTCTGTGCGCGTGAGTCTATTTATGAAGATCATCTGTTTATGTTGCACAGATTGAGGTGACGCCTCCTATTTCTCCTTTCATTCCTATACATGTACTGATTTTTATCAGCTAATTGATTCAATTTTATTTGGTTGGCTTGGTTTCCGTTTGCAGATTCGAACTGCACTTTCCCCGTTTATTTCTTATTCCCGGACAAGCAGCAGCACAAATGTAGG
>NW_021229593.1:0-5668 GCF_002162155.2 Triticum dicoccoides | reverse complement strand
GGAGCGAGGAGTTAATCTTCGACATAGTCCCATTCCACTGCGGCTATCATGCCCTGCTTGGACGAACCGGATTCGCAAAAATCAATGCGGTGCCGCACTATGCATATCTCAAGCTCAAGATGCCCGGACCTCGTGGAGTCATCACAGTAAACGGAAACACCGAACGCTCTCTCCGAACAGAGGAGCACACGGCGGCCCTGGTGGCAGAAGTACAAAGTAGCCTCTCAAGGCAGTTCTATAATCCAGGCGTCAAACGTCCGTACAACGTCAAGCGCGCCCGAAGTAACCTCCAACAAATCCGGCGGGCACGTTTCGAGCAAGCATAGCAGTGCGGCCCCACCCCTAGCCCCCGCCAAACGGCGATACTGGTACCACGTGTACATAATTACGCCTTAGAGATACCATAGGCATAAGGGGAGGGGCACAACAACGGCAGGCCCAGAAGGCGGTTAAACCGCACTAAGGGGCTCCCTACTTTGCCGTTTTTCCTTTTTTTACACACTTTCAGGACCCAACTATTCGGAAGGACTGTCCGGCAATACACTAGCCGAACCAACGATGCAACAGCCAGGGAGGGAGCATGCCACGTCAAATGTCCAGGTGCTCTCTATACCGAGTTTTATACCTGTCTTACTTGCATCCTGCCCCTGGAGGGGAATATGTCAAATACTCCCATCTCTTGCTTACCGCACTTTTTGTATCGTTCTGCTTTCACAGCAGCCCTTTTTTAATAAGCAATACATAGCTCTTACCTATTATTGTACTTATCTATTTTTATATACAAATATATTCAGTCATGACATTCTGCAGCCGTACACTTTGGTGCGGACAATACACCAGGGGCTTACAACACCCGATAACATGGTGTGCGAAGACCGAACACTCTCACGAGTGCGGCACCCCGAACTTATAGCACTATATGCATCGGCTCCGAATCATGTCTTTGGTCAATAGTTGGGTTTGCCCGGCTCCCATGTTTTGGTACCTTACGTTCCGCATTGTTGGCTAAGGTAGCGCTGGGAGAACTACTGCGATTGTGCCCCAGTTGAGCTGGGTTAACACCTCAGTAGAGAAAACTAAAACTGACTATCATGATAGCGCGAGAGACCGGTCGCTGTTCGCGAGGTTTTTTCAAGACCTTAAAGACTTATGCCGCTTCGAGCGAGGAACCGGATTTATCCGGCCTAGGCGTGGATAGCGCCCCGAACTCGGTCTTCCGAATACTAGGGGCTTTGCCGAAATTTAAAATTATAGAATTCTATGGCTAAGTGAGAGTGATAAAGCGCTATAAGTCCGACGGCCTGGTTTGTTGTGCTGAATGCCTCCCTAGATGGACCCAAGAATGGGAACAAGAGCGCTCAGGTTTATCCCGAACACCCCAGCACTCGTGGCATGGGGGTCGAAGCCGATGACTTGCATCTCTCAGATTTGATAAACGGCCGCACAGAAGGTAATATTTTAAATTAACAAGCGTTGCTTAACGCATATGAACATAGCTTCAGCGTACAGGATAACAAATGCGAGTTTACTCAAATATTACATCTTTGGAGCACTCATCCGCTATGTGGCGTGCACCCTTCAGAACACCATTATAATACATCTCGGGCGTACGATACTCCTTGCCCGGCGATGGCGCATGCGTCAACAGCTTCTCCGCGTCTAGCTTGCCCCAGTGCACCTTAGCACGGGCAAGGGCCCGACGGGCACCTTCAATACAAACGGAGCGCTTGACGACCTCAATCCACGGACACGCGTCCACTAGCCGCCGCACCAGACCGAAGTAGCTCCCAGGCATGGCTTCTCCAGGCCACAACCAAGCTATGAGGCCCTTCATGGCCTGTTCGGCCACCTTGTGGAGCTCAACCAGCTGCTTCAGTTGGTCACTCAGGGGCACCGGATGTTCGGCCTTAGCATACTGAGACCAGAACAATTTTTCCGTCGAGCTCCCCCCTTCGGCTCGGTAGTATGCGGCGGCATCAGACACACTACGGGACAGATCGGCGACCGCTCCTAGAGAGCTCTGGATTCGGGTAAGTAGCAGATAATTAACTTTTATATTTTTGCTTTGCATAAAGAATGCCTTACCTGCCATTATCTTATTCATCGCCTCGATCTCCTGAAGGGCCTTCTGGGCTTCGACCTTAGCGGTCTTGGCACTCTCAAGAGCCGAGGCAAGCTCGGACTCTCGAGTCTTCGAGTCATGCTCCAAACTCTCGTGTTTTTCCATGAGAGCCTGGAGCTCTTGCCGCACCTCCGCCACCCGCGCCTCCTGCTTCTCTCGCTCGGTGCGCTCCAAGGACGCACTCTCTTCGGCCTTGGACACCGCCTCTTTCAGGGTCGCCACCTCGGTCGTGGCCCCTACAACATTAACGCTGGTCCTGTTATTATTTTGCAACCAAGTATTTCCATATACATTTACAGGAGGTACTATGTACCTTCTTTATCCTCGAGCCGCTTCTTGGCACGGCCGAGCTCGCTCTCGGACCGCTCGAGGCTTTCCTTCAAGGAATTGACCTCTGCCGTCAGTGCGGCAGAGGTCAGCAGCGCTGCCTGCATTCCCATATTGACATATCTCTATTAGACTCCTGCATATATCTTTTAAGATCCTCAGTTCGGCTTTTCTTTCCGAACACCGAACGAAGCATCAGGGGCTACTGTCTATGCGGTAACATTTTTTATATATGTTTTTGAACACATACCTCAAAGCCCGTTAACAGGCTTGTGCAGGCTTTCGTCAGCCCGCTCTTGGTGGACTGAACCTTCTGAATAACCGCACTCATAATAGTGCGGTGTTCCTCGTCGATGGAGGCGCCGTTAAGCGCCTCCAGCAAATTGTCCAGCGCCTCCGGATGGACGGAGGTGACCGGCATCGTAGGCTTGCCCTTTTTATGAAGGCGCCACCTGTTGGACTCCGGAACCATTGATGGATCCGGAGCAATGTCCGGCCCCGGGCCGGACTTGGATCCCTCCAGGGCTTTTTCCCCTTTGGGCCTAGAGTCCGGGAGGTCGCCTTTCGGCGCCTCCAGAACCACCTCCTCCTGGTTTAGTCCCCTTCCGGACTCCACCTCGGCGTCGTCTGTAGGGAGAGGGGAGGAGGCCGTCGGAAGTGAAGCACTATTCACATCCGACGAGCCCAAGGAGCCGCTCGTCGAATCATCGAGCTGAGCTCTGGGCGGCTGCATCATTAAAATTCGGCATAAGAAGCTGTCAAAATACTAAGAGGAGCGCCATAAGTAGTTCGGATAGCCGGACACTTACGATTTCGCCAGGGGATTGACCCTGGATGGCCATTCCTCCCCGTCGTCTTCGGCGTCGGGGGCATAGTCCGGCAGAAGGGCCTTTCCCTTCTTGGACCCTCCGGCCTCCCCAGTTGGGGCGGCCTTCCTTTTCTTTCCTCCCCCCGTTGGAGGGGGACAGGCTTCTCCTTCTTCTTCTTCCTCCCCCTCGTTCTCCGAGGCGGAGGGTGCTTCGGGGTCATAGGGCGATGTATCCGACACCACCGGGCGCCAGGAACTCTTTCGGGTCCCCGTGGCCTTCTCCTTGGCCTTCTTCTCTGGCACCACGTGAGGTGCCGGGACCAGTAGCTTCGCCAAGCGTTCGTCTACTGGGCCTTCGGGCAGAGGGGCCGGACAGTCAAACTGTCCGGATGTCCCCTTCCAATCCTATCAAAGGAATAGGAGTTTTAAATCCTGCATATAATCAGACTATGAAATTTGAGTGTCCCGAAAAGGACTAAATATAAGCTTACTTCGGAGGATTGGCGCTTGGCGCAGAATCCGCGATCCTCGGTGACCGGAGGGGAGACCTCAGAACCCTTGAAAAGCACCCTCTAGGCGTCCTCGTGCTTTGTTTCGAAGAGTCGGGACAGAGTCTGGTGCTGGGCCGGGTCAAACTCCCAGAAATTGAAGTCCCGTCGTTGACACGGAAGGATCCGGCGGAAGAGCATGACCTGGACGACGTTGACGAGCTTGACCTTCTTGGTCACCAGGTCCCGGACGCAGGTTTGGAGTCCGGTCACCTCTTCCGAACGGCCCCACGAAAGGCCCGTCTCTTTCCAGGATGTGAGCCGTGTGGGGATGCCGGATCGAAATTGAGGGGCCGCTGCCCACTTGGGGTCGCGCGGCTCGGTGATGTAGAACCACCCCGATTGCCACCCTTTGATGGTCTCCATGAAGGCACCCTCGAGCCAGGCGACATTGGGCATCTTGCCCACCATGGCGCCTCCGCACTCGGCTTGTTGGCCTTTCACAACCTTCGGCTTGACGTTGAAGGTCTTCAGCCATAAGCCGAAGTGGGGCTGGAGGCAGAGGAAGGCCTCGCACAGGATGATAAACGCCGAGATATTGAGGATGAAGTTCGGGGCCAGATCGTGGAAGTTTAGGCCATAGTAGAACATGAGCCCCCAGACGAACGGGTGAAGAGGAAAGCCCAGTCCATGGAGGAAATGGGGGAGAAAGACAACCCTCTCATGGGGCCTGGGGGTGGGGATGAGTTGCCCCACATCAGGAAGCCCCTCGCTAGACAAGTATCCGGCCTCCCTCAGTTCTTTGATTCGCCCCTACATGACGGAGGAGGCCATCCACTTGCCTCCTGCTCCGGACATGGTCGGAGAAGGTTGAGGTGAGATGTGCAGACTTGGGGGCTGGAGCTCGAGTACGCAGGGACGGATAAGCAGAGGAGGAAGAAGGCATGAATGGAAAGGGCGGATTCTTATCCCCTTATATGGGCGGCCGAAACTACGAGCCCCCACCGGCCTAATAAAACTTGATTATCTCCCAAGCGCCGCGGTTAATGGCGCGGTTGGGTTACCCACACCCGTATTGATGAGAATCCCGTGATAGGGGGACATGATCTCTGTTTTGACAAGACGTGCCAGGGAAACCGCCTCGCTAAACACGCTGAGCTGGAACAATAAAATGGATAAAAGCCTGGCCGTGGCACGATGTCACGCCGCGGAATACGTCAGCAGATTTGATTGATGCAAATATTATTCTCTCTACGGTGGAATGTGGAACTTATTTTGCAGAGCCGGACACTATCCTGGTGTTCAACATCTTCTATGAAGTATTCGGAGGAGGAACCCGCCTTGCAATGCCGAAGACAACTTGCGCGCTGGACTCGTCATCATTGAAGCCTGGTTCAGGGGCTACTGAGGGAGTCCTGGATTAGGGGGTGTCCGGCTGGCCGGACTATGACCTTTGGCCGGACTCCCAGACTATGAAGATACAAGATTAAAGACTCTGTCCCGTGTCCGGATAGGACATTCCTTGGCGTGGAAGGCAAGCTTGGCGATACGATATGAAGATCTCCTCCCATTGTAACCGACTCTGTGTAACCCTAGCCCTCTCCGGTGTCTATATAAACCGGAGAGTTTTAGTCCGTAGGACGAACAACAATCATACCATAGGCTAGATTCTAGGGTTTAGCCACTCCGATCTCGTCGTAGATCTACTCTTGTACTACCCATATCATCAACATTAATCAAGAAGGAGTAGGGTTTTGCCTCCATCGAGAGGGCCCGAACCTTGGTAAAAACATCGTGTCCCTTGTCTCCTGTTACCATCCGCCTAGACGCACAGTTCGGGACCCCCTAGCCGAGATCCGCCGATTTTGACACCGACAATACCCGAAGGCCTTGAGGAGCTTACAAAGAAGATGGAGGGAGTGC
>NW_021229592.1:0-1530 GCF_002162155.2 Triticum dicoccoides | reverse complement strand
TCTCTCTCTCTCTCTCTCTCTCTCTCTCTCTCTCTTCGATTACATTCTTGTGGACTACACCAGAGTGTGACGTGTGTGTGTCTGCCTTGTGCTCTAAAGTGTTACTACTGGCTGGTATACCGAGAGTGCAGTAAATCACCATTTTCATTGCTGGTTGTTGCATCCATTTCAAACTCATCTAGGATGACACCAAGCTCAGCAATGAGATCGACTACAGTCAACTCGGGCATCCTCTTTGCATATCCCAGACGGATGACCTCCATCCTCATGCATGAGTTGCACATTACACACTTGGGTAGCTCCTCAACTGAAGTTCCTCTTCTAACCGGGTTATTTCTCAGAGACAACTCTGAGTTTCCGTTTCGAAAAGAAAAAAAAACTCTAAGTTGCCACTGTGGACTTTAATTACCTCTGGTATGATAATCTAGGGCATTGTGGACGAGGGTTTCCAACACCTGCAGTCGGTGGAGCAGGAGGGCTTCCTCGCCGAGGTCGTCAACCTCTTCCTCCACGACGCCAACACAACATCCTCAACGAAGTTGCCTTCCGATTGTTCGTACCGCCGCCCCTACGCCCTCCCTCCCCCTATGCTCTTGTTATCTCGTGTTGGGTATTGATTTCGTGTGCTTTGCTTAACTTGTGATTCGCAGGAACCAGCCCCTGGTGAACTCCGACGGGGTGGGCGCACTGGTGGATGAGCTCAAGGGGTGCAGCGGCGGGTGATTGCCATGATAAACAATTTATTTCCCTAGCCCATTATATAATTGTCGATGTCGTGTAATTCAGATGTGTTTGTCATCGGCATGCAGTTCGTGTCGTTTTCGTTGTTGCATAGCCATAAGTAGAAGAACCGAATTTAGTTCTTGTTTCGTGTAACAGAAGTACCGGCAGTATCCATGCCAATGGCAATTTATCACTCGGTTAGGATAACTTTTTCTCCTTGCAAGTGATGCTTTGGTATTAATGATATGCTATTCAGCCTAATGGCGGTTTTTCTCGTATGTCAAGGTATCGGTGTTGCTTCTATTCAGGTGTGTCGGTGCAGTGTATACATCAAGGGGGTGTTATTCATGTCGTTTGCGGCTGTTGTGTAACCATATTTAGAAGAGATGGGTTTAGTTGTGTTTCCTGTAATAGAATTGCCGGTATTACTGCCCAGTGTCAATGCTCTAGCTCGGCAAGGAAAACAATTGCCGTTTTGCGAACATTTCTTTTCTTTTCTTTGCGGGGTTTTTGCGAACATTTCGGGTATTAATGATTTTCTATTCTATGTAACACAAAACCGTGGGTTTTGGGTTTGTCCACGACATCAATGTCATTTCCATTCAGATGTGATGGCGCAAACACGAATCGTATTGTGTCCGGCTGTCGTATAACCAGGGGCGGAGGCAGGATTGGAGCTTAAACGGGGCCGAACATGGTGATTCTCACTTAGAGGGGGCCAAGAAAGCTAATTATGTCTAAACATCATGTCTAAACTAGCCTTAAGTACAAAAGCATTCGTATTATACAATGCCATAGGGGGGGGGG
>NW_021229591.1:0-720 GCF_002162155.2 Triticum dicoccoides | reverse complement strand
CGGGGGAAGCGGAAAGCGTTACAACATTCCACCTTCAGAAGGGTTACAAATGGGCGGCCTTTGCCCGTTTCCAAACTTGCGAATCCGCGAAATCACCCCGCTGCGTGCCGCCTCTAGTATCAGGTTGAAAAAAGATCCGTGTACACGGAGGGAGGAAGTAGAACGGACCCGGTTCCAAACATCCATTTTTACGGTTGAAAAAAAAGGAAAGGGTACAAACAAAATTACTAGTACAAACAAAGGAGTAGCACTATAGATAGATGTTGCCGGCCCTAGCTGCATTGATCATAGCTAGTAAATTCAAAATAATTTCTTCAGTTATGATGTAGCATTGTTAGATGCCAGGGTGGCTCTCCAGGTTCGGCATTGCTTTGAAGCAACACCACTGATTTGTTTGGCTAGAGCACACTTTCTTGTCAAGAAACCGAATGAACTCCACCTTAAATCATATATTTGGCAGATCTTGTGAAAAATCAAAATCTAAATGGGTAACCATTAATATAACAGACAGCATGCACTAAAAGAGGGCCGGGGGAAGCGGAAAGCGTTACAACATTCCACCTTCAGAAGGGTTACAAATGGGCGGCCTTTGCCCATTTCCAAACTTGCGAATCCGCGAAATCACCCCGCTGCGTGCCGCCTCTAGTATCAGGTTGAAAAAAGATCCGTGTACACGGACGGAGGAAGTAGAATGGACCCGGTTCCAAACATCCATTTTTA
>NW_021229590.1:0-720 GCF_002162155.2 Triticum dicoccoides | reverse complement strand
ATATTCAGTTGCAAATGATCTGAAATTTTGGTAACAAAATGATCAACCATCGAGTGGCGTATGTGTGGATGCACGTGTATTATTAAGAAACTAAGCAACTTAAATATGCGAGTCCCGTTTCTAATGAATGTTTGTTGATGTTTTGGTAGGTGTACGTGATTGTGGTTGAGCATGGTAATGTGCATATGTGGATACGACTAGTAATGCATGTTTTGTACATTATTATTTATATATTCACATGATGCTACAACCATTGTTTTAACTCTATTGGCTACAACCATTGTTTTAACCCTCCTCCCGCATCGCCACCCTCGCGGGCGACACGAGAGGCACTAACCTTAGCTGCCAGCCTCTCTTTATTCTCCCCTCCTCCCCCTCCATCGCAGTCATGGGATAGCGACGATTAAAGCTCGTGCATTTGACGGCAGCAACGAAGGGCTTCTCCTCCTTCCCAAGTTGAATGGCGGCAAGGGTGCATGATCCGCGGGGTGTGGCGTCTGCCTCGGTCCATGACGGCGCGGTGGCTCCCGGTGGTGATGCTCATGGTGATGCGGGTGGAGATCGGCCAGAGGATGGGGTTGGGGCTAGGCGTGGTCGGTGGCGGTGACGATGTCTGACCCGGATCCCAGGGCAGCGGCCTTAGTCGTTGGCGGCAGGTGAAACTCAGGAAGCCCACGGCGGATGGCGTGGTGGTGCCCCTCTCCAAGGTGGAACTGCGCC
>NW_021229589.1:0-433 GCF_002162155.2 Triticum dicoccoides | reverse complement strand
TTACTGATCATCCTCAAAAGAGGCACGGATCATTAGGAAACAAGCTGGACATATAGCATCATGAACTAAAATATCCCAGACTTAGTGAAAATCACTAAGTCCCTGAAATCTGCAATCTCAGGTACCTCTCTTCGTAAGCTTGCACAAGACAACACACACATCCTAAAAATGCATGGGTGACACCTCTGGAAAGAAGACAAAATGCTTAACAATACATCCCAAAGGAGCACAGGCATATCATGCACGAATTAAACATAGCAAAAATGACAAAAGTGCATGATGAACTAACGGATCTGCAATTTAACTCACGAAGCCTCCTTCTAACAGCATTTTGGGCATCAAGATGACCTCAAATGCAAATGATGCAATGGAATGAAATGATGTACATGTCGAGACGAAGATTTTGATATATCATATGCCCAAAACGGAGCTA
>NW_021229588.1:0-397 GCF_002162155.2 Triticum dicoccoides | reverse complement strand
CAAGGTTAAAGTGTTCTGACATGCATGAAACTAGTACAGATGGATTCCTTGAATTTTTCTGATAATTTTTCATATATAATTTATTTCATTTGGAGTTATGGTTGATTTACTATGAATTTTTGAAGTTTTGGTTATTTTCTGGAATTTCCTGAATTAGATTTAATCAAGAAATAGCTTATTGCGTCAGCATGACATAAGCCTGCGGTCAGCAGGTCAACTGGGCTGCCCCTGGTCAAACCTGACCAGTGGGACCCGTGTGTTAGTGTAACGGGGCAAGAATAGAGGCTGACTTGTGGGGCCAGGTCAACGTTGACGTGGCATGGTCAACTCATGTGTGGGGCCGGCCGTCTTAATCTAAACTAAACAGAAAATAATTCTGGGGTTAGTTAAGGCATGG
>NW_021229587.1:0-407 GCF_002162155.2 Triticum dicoccoides | reverse complement strand
ACCTGCAAGCTTAAATAATCCACAAACTTCATCCACAAAGATAAGGTCTAAATCGGGATGCAATGTTCCATCTCCTGCAAATGGATTAGCTAGCAGTTTCTCTATCATACCCGAAGCAATCTCAAAATAAACATTTTCATAAAGTTCAGTAGGTTGAGGACCAACTCTTTGCTCTTCTGGTCGGGGTGAAGATACCCCGAACAAGCCCCTCAAAGGATTAGTTTACATAGTGACAAGTAACAGAAAATTTCAGCATGCTATATAAATGTTTCCTTACCAAGTTCCACTCACCAAAAGCGCTACACTCCTCGGCAACGGCGCCATAAAAGAGTCTTGATGACCCACAAGTGTAGGGGATCAATCATAGTCCTTTTGATAAGTAAAAGTGTCGAACCCAACGAGGAGCA
>NW_021229586.1:0-1228 GCF_002162155.2 Triticum dicoccoides | reverse complement strand
CGGAAAGCTGAAAAAACCAGATAAAAGCCGAATACCCGTGCGAAAAGATAAATAGAAATTTTGGAGGAAGCGTCTAAAATGCGACACGTAACGGTGGCTGAGAGCGCGCTTCACAAGCGATCGTTGGGAGGCTTCTGAAGGAGCACTCATCAACTAGTTGCTCTCGCAAAGAGAGTGGATTTTTGGATCCCGGGTGCATTGGAGGACCTTATTTTAAATACTTTACAAATCACATTTAAAGTTTCAAAAAATTCCGAAAATAATTCTACGTGATCATATGGATGTATATTACACATGTGTAAAGTTTGGTGATGAAATAAGTAAACATGTAAGCTATACAAAAATGACAAAATGGGGATTTCCAAATAGTGAATAATGCATGCACTGTTCATCTTTCGAAAATCATGATTTTGTCTTTTTTGTATAACTCACATGGTTACTTATTTCAGCATCAAGATTTGCATATGTGTAATACACATCCATATAAACATGTTGATTTGTTTTCAAAATTTTATGAAACCTTAAAAAAGCATTTTGGAACTATTTCAAATATATGGCTCCAATGCACCCGTCCTCCAAAGTAACTTTTTGCTCTCGAATATTCCTATTCAAAATTTTAGCAATTTCCTATTATTGCGCGTGATGGGCCAGGCCAAGTAGCGTGGCTGGTTGTTGCGTCCACCAGTTTTTATTTCAGCCTTTTGGTTATTTCTCCTCTGGTTGCGCTGGATTCTTTTTCTCTACTCGTCCTTTTTTGGCTCCTTTCTAACACACGTATAACTTTTAAAGCATGAATATATTCATATTCATTTGAATATTTAAAAATTCATGATGTTTAAAAAATCATGAAATATTTCAAAAATCATGGAATTTTCACATGTGTATTTTTATTTTTTTGTATATTTTATAAAACACGGGATGCTTTTTCCTGAACTTCAAAAACTTTCTAAACATTTATTAGAGTTCATGAACTTATTTTTTGCAATAATATTTTTTTAAAACTTTCCAAAAATCATTTGTGGAAAAGGAAAGCCACCTAAGAACGGCGATGCTTGCGTGACCTCACTACCATGCCTGCCCCCACCCATTGGTCATCGTTGCCCGACCCCCACCACACAACCTTGATACCCTTCCTGCAGCAACCTCTCGGTCATTGGCCCCTCGCAAACTACAAGCTCATCATCGTCGTTGTTCCCCTTCTTGTTCGATTAGGTTATGCAGAGTCCCT
>NW_021229585.1:0-2922 GCF_002162155.2 Triticum dicoccoides | reverse complement strand
GAAAAACGCTCGCACCCTGCAGTCGAGTCGACTATCTGATCGATGCGAGGGAGAGGGAAGTGATCTTTCGGCCAAGCCCAATTGATATGCTTGAAATCAATACACATGCGAAGTGAGTCGTCTTTCTTTGGGACCATGACAACATTGGCTAACCATTCGGAGTGATAAATCTCTCGGATAAACTCAGCCGCCAAAAGCCGAGCCACCTCTTCACCGATTGCCATTCTTTTCTAGACGGCGGACCGTCGAAGATGCTCTTTGACTAGTTTCGCCTTCGGGTCGACTCGCAAAGATGCTCAGCCAGTCCCCTGGGAACACCCGGCATGTCAGAAGGCTTCCATGCAAAGATGTCCCAGTTCTCACGAAGGAACTGGATGAGTGCTTCTTCCTATTTGGAGTCGAGTGTGGTTGAAATGTGAGTCGGAGCTGCATCGGGATCTGTCGGGTGGATGTGAATCGACTTCGTTTCACTAGACGACTGGAATGCTGAATCTGTGGCTAGCTTCTTGGCTCGCAGCAATTCACTCGGATCTGCATTTTTCTGGTATTCTTGCAATTCTACCACGGCCATCTGGGCATCGGCGATCTTTGAGCCCTTTTGGAAGCATTCTTCTGCATTCTTCCGGTTACCAGAGATAGTGATCACTCCTCTGGGACCAGGCATCTTCAGTTTGAGGTACACGTAACATGGTCGAGCCATAAATCGTGCATAAGCTGGCCTGCCTAGAATTGCATGATAAGCACTCTGGAAATCCACAACTTCAAATGTCAACTTTTCTTTGCGGTAATTTTTGGAATCACCGAAAACCACGTCGAGTGCAATCTGACTGAGGGATGCAGCCTTCTTGCCTGAATGACCCCATGGAAACTCATATGGCTTTCGCTGAGTCTGGACATCGGAATGCCCATTCCTTTCACCGTTTCTGCATACAGTATGTTCAGGCCACTGCCACCGTCCATCAGGACCTTTGTCACTCAAGTGCCTTCGACCACCGGGTCGACCACCAGTGCTTGCCTCCCAGGGGTGGCGATGTGCATTGGATGATCAGACTGGTCGAATGTACTGGCAATCTGCGACCACTTCAAGTAATTGGGTGTCACTGGAGTGACCATGTTCACTTCCTTGTTGATGACTTTCAATCGACTTTTGCTCTCAACGTCAGCAAAAATCATCAGAGTGGAGTTCACGTGGGGATAACCATAATCATCCTCTCCCTCATCCTCAGCCTTGTCTGCCTCCTTCTCCTTTTCCTTGGGCTGTTTCTCTCGGAACTGCTGGATTAGGAGCCGACACTGCCGAGTGGTGTGCTTCGGGTAAATGAAATTACCTTCTTCATCTTTTTTGGTGTGGATATGGCACGGCAGATCCAACACATCATTTCCATCTTGATCTTTTACTTTCTTGGGGTTCCACGGCCCTTTGGGCTTCCCTTTGAACTTTCCTTGAACCACGGCCAAGGCTTCACCTGGAGCAGCTGGCTCGGCCTTGCGCTTCTGTTTCCGACCGGAGTTTCCTCCTCCGGCTTCGTGGGCGACTGCTTTGTGCTTGCCACTCCGGAGTCGCTCTTCTTCTTCACCATTGGCATACTTGGTGGCAATTTCCATCATCCGAGCCAGAGTCATATTTCCTGTCCGACCGAATTTCATATTCAACTCCCGATATCTGACGCCTTCCTTAAAGGCACAAATTGCCTGATGATCTGACACATCTTCTACCGTGTGGTGTAGGGTGATCCATCTCTGGATATAATCCCTCAAAGTTTCATTCGGTTTTTGAACACAACATTGTAATTCTGTCAAACCTGCCAACCATTTGCAAGTGCCCTTGAATGTTCTGACAAACACTCGGGCGAGATCTTCCCAAGTATAGATGCTGCCAGGCGCTAACTGATTTAGCCACGCTCTAGCCGAGCCCTCCAACATCAGAGGAAGGTGTTTCATGGCCACTTCATCATTGCTGCCACCAATCTGGACAGCCACTCGGTAGTCTTCAAGCCAAGTGTCAGGCTTGGACTCTCCGGGGAACTTACTAACTCCAGACGCCAACTTGAAGTTGGAGGGAATCACCGCAGCTTTGATAGCTCTACTGAAGCACTCTGGACCAGAGACATGCACCCTGTTGCTGGTTTACGGATCTCTGTCATGGCCCTCTCGGTGAGCCCTGTTTTTGTCGACCAAGCCCTGCACGAGAATAGATCTCGCATCAAAGCCTAGCTCCCTAGGGTCGACCAGAATACCTCTTCCGACACTGTGAGGGCGTCTGTCTTCATGTGGCCGAGGCACGTATGACACACTCCTTGGAGGAGGCGTGGGCACTCAACGGCGATCATCGTGATCGGCATGGCGATCATACTGCTCTTGGTTTCTGTACTGATCACGCTGATCTCCATGTCCCTCATGCCTCGGGGGCGATCTCGGGCTATGGGCCGACTGAACTATGTCTGCGACCACGGATTTGCTATGGATCCTATTCCGCGACTGAGACACGACCGTATTCTGCTCTCCCGCTGCCCGGAGCAAGGCTCTGATCTGCACCAGACCTCGGCCAGCTTCTGATTGGGAAGGTTGGATCGACTCTGCTATCCAGGCAGCAACTGCTAGATTTTGGATCGTTGTTCGGTATACCTGAGTCGGAGGTGGAAAAAGATGGCGTTGACTGGACTCAGGAGCACGCTGTCGAGCGCGATCGTCGAGTGCGCGCTGGAGGTTCTCCAGTCGAGTGCGCTCAGCCAGGTTGGCCAAGTGCGCCTACTCCAAGGCCTGGGCCTTAGGGGTTTCTCCAACTATAGGAGTATGCAATGCATCCATGTTCCGGCGGCGAAGTTCCTCCCTCTACTACGAAGATAGGGGTTCGGGGCGGTACTCCTCGTGAACGCGCGACGGGTCGCCGTTCCCGTCGCCTCCGTCTTCGCGGTTGAAGCC
>NW_021229584.1:0-1694 GCF_002162155.2 Triticum dicoccoides | reverse complement strand
GGTATCCGGGAGTTACACGATCTCATGGTCTAAGGAAAAGATACTTGACATTGGAAAACTCTAGCAAACGAACTATACGATCTTATGCTATGTTTAGGATTGGGTCTTGTCCATCACATCATTCTCCTAATGATGTGATCTCGTTATCAATGACATCCAATGTCCATAGTCAGGAAACCATGACTATCTGTTGATCAATGAGCTAGTCAACTAGAGGCTTACTAGGGACATGTTGGTGTCTATTATTCACACATGTATTACGATTTTCGGACAACACAATTATAGCATGAATAAAGACAATTATCATGAACAAGGAAATATAATAATAATGCTTTTATTATTGCCTCTAAGGCATATTTCCAACATTGACTGCCACACCTTCATCGTGACATAGAGAAATAACTGCAAATTTCAGTTCGGCGTGAATTATCGAGCTGAAAACTCTGAAAATACGATAGACTGCAGTTGTGGACGAATGCTTCGGAAAGGATTGCCTTGCAAACACATTTTGTATGTGTTGGTTCATCTGAAAATATCTAAAATACCTAAGTGTTGCATCCTTAAGAGGATGTTGAAAGTTGCGAGAGGTGGGCTGCCTGCACAGCGAAAGAGTGACATGTTTGGCTGGGGTTGGACAGGGGCAGAGCAGCGTGCTCGCTATAGTCAACTCAATATAACAGGTGCTGAAGCTTTTCATGTTGCTTCAAATGATTCATTCGTGTTTGATGAGTTGATGCAGTGTCTGCGGAATATAATAGCGAAGAAAAAGGTCCCTGATAATGATGTTGTTGGTAGTAGAAGAAGTGTGCATGAGGAGCCACGTCAATCGGAACAACATGTTGATGTCATAAGTGATCTCGTGAAAGTTTCCACGAAGGGCGCCCCTAAATAGAGCACGACAGGGCGGGCAAAGAAAGATCCAAATGTTACAAAAAATGGAAGACCAAAATCATTTTCTGAGAAAAAACCCGGTCCTCTTTGTGGCATTTGTAAGAAAGAGGGCCATAGACGGCAAACGTGAGAATGAAAAGTAAGTTTTACATTATTTTAATTATTTTTTGGTTTCTCTCCTTACAATTGTCTGACGAGTTGTTTACAATTTGTTATGTAGGAACCGGGCATAAAGATGAAGTATTCATAATTAATTGAACGCACTCGTAATTTCTGTTTATTTGTTTAAAGATAAGAGACATGGCACTTTGAGTTTATTCTTTAAGCCACCTTGTTCGATGGAAGGCACTGGCACTTTCAGTTTATTTGTTTAAGAATTGGAGACATGGCACTTTGAGTTAATCTTTATGCCACCTTGTTCGATGTTATGAGACACGCGATTTCTATTATTTTGTGTGAAACATGATATATTTATATGAGTGTGTTACTGCTGTCATGACTTTGTCAATTGATTAACATTTTTTAAATTTAATGTATGTGAAAAAAATATTTGAAAAAAAAGCCCAGCCGTGGCCGGGCGCGCGCACGGATAGTATACTACAACGCCTTCTGGGAGGCTTTTCGGCCGGCGAGCTGGGAGGCCACGGCGTACAACAGGGCATTCATTAGTGTTCTGTAGCGAGCTTGTGAGAAGGCGAAGACGGAAGTATATAAACCGGTCGGCGCATTTCTCCGCGGGCGAGGTGGGACTAAACTTAGTCGGCACAACGCGCCAGCGTCCCCATCCGCACAAGAAGAGGATC
>NW_021229583.1:0-1921 GCF_002162155.2 Triticum dicoccoides | reverse complement strand
ATAAACCGGTAGATTCAATATCACACGTATGATATTGTTTATACATGATTATGTTTAAGCCGGCCCTGGCTTTTGACATTAAATCGCCAGGGCATGTGTTGTTTAAACTTTGTGCAGGATTTGCAGAACTATGACTTATATAAATGCTTAAGTCCAAGCTCATCATTAAAATTGATGCTTCAAAATGATTATTCGTTCTGGATTTTCTTAAAGGCTATAAGCCACTGGGTTATAAAAATTCCGGCTTACAATGGAGGTGTATTAAATCGCCATCGGCCAAGAGCCGCCCAGTATTTAAACTCCGGATTTACTTGTCAACAGATAAGTCCCGAGTCGCTGCAGGCTTACGACCCGACAGTTGGGGGCTACATTAATCAAGTTGAGGTTACATCAAATATGCAAATCCCATGTCACTGCCAGCATGAACCATGTCACTTGGGGGCTAATGCAAAGTCATTTTTTGCTCATCTTATTGAAGACCCGACTCATCACATTGTAATGAGCCGGCCCTTGGGGCTACCAATGGCTCCTGTCAAAAGTTCAAGGTACACAAGTCTTAATCCATTATATTGAAAGGTCCACTACTCAATTGGTAAAGCACAAAGATCTTAACCTTGTGGACGTGGGTTCAAGTCCCATGATGGGGGTTACATCATATGATGTTCTTTTCAAAGAAGTATAGATAAAGTCCTAGCTCAATATTATCATACTGGGCCGGCCCTTGGGGGCTACACTAGTTGAAATTTTATGAGCATAAGGCAATATACAAGTCCCAGGTTGCTGCAAGCATGACAACCCGACACTTGGGGGCTACATATATGGAAAATTCGACTATGACCGAGATGAATAACCCGAATTTCTTCTCATAAGACTTGGGGGCTACATGTATTATGCATATAAAGGAGGAAAATCTTCAAATTCTCAGTTTTGAGCAAACCAGGAAGATCAATTACATGACCCGATGTCAACACCAATTATGACTCCGCACATCTATTTATAACCCGACAATTTTGGCAATCATAAATCGGCAAGATCTACATCTTTAAGCCGGTTGAATATCAGTTGAATATTTCAAGACCGATATTTTTGTCAAGTCAGAACATTGAAGGCCGAATCAAATGGATTATTTCTTATAATATTTCTCTACAAGAGCCAATGTCAGCAAATTGGTTATGAAGCTGGCCTATTGACCCAGATTTTTTAGAGGAAGTGCCTGGATTTTTTGCATTAACAAAGTTGAAACATATCTGTTAAGGAGATTTGTTATGAATTCATGGGGGTGTATCAAGAAGGAAATGACAAGGACTTAAAGATGATCAGGTGCCGGCTTACAAGAATTTTTATCCCGGAGCACAACCTGTCAAAGTTGTTCTGGTGTTTATTTTGCAGGATCCGTTTAACATGGATAAATACAAATTAAACCCGGGGCTAATGTCGGTGATATACCTCGCGGTCAAGTATTAGTAGTTGCATGGTTTACGAGATCTGATGGATTTTGGGATAGTAATATGTACTACTTCTAGTACGTGAGTTATAATGAAAGCAAGTTTTGACTAAATCAACTCCGATGCATCACGTGAAGACTCAAGAAGCACCGGATTAGATTCCAACTTGAGCCGGACTCGGACTCGCCGGTTGCGCCCCCGACTCCGAGCTGCTGCGGCTACGCTGCGCCTCGACTATGGCCAAGTCGCCGCCTTCACCTCCAGCTCCGATCTGTTGTTAAGCCGCCGCGCCCCGTGGACCTGGCAGCCGATGCGCCCTTCTCCACCAACTGGATTAAACCGCCGCTGGGTCTACCCGCGCCTCTACTGCCGGCCGCACTTCTTCAAAGCCGCCGTCGCTGCCACAACATATTTCTTCGAGCTGGCCCCGCGTGGCCGTGAATCTTCAAACCGCTGACTCAGACGCCACTCTCCAA
>NW_021229582.1:0-1193 GCF_002162155.2 Triticum dicoccoides | reverse complement strand
AACCGTGCACCATACCGTACCAATCCAGAGGAGACGAAGGAGATTATGCGTCAAGTACAAGAGCTTCTCGACAAAGGTTATATACGCGAATCCCTTAGTCCTTGTGCTGTTCCTATTATTCTAGTGCCGAAAAAGGATGGTACATCACGTATGTGTGTTGATTGTAGAGGCATTAATAATATTACTATTCGTTATCGTCATCCTATTCCTAGGCTAGATGATATGCTTGATGAATTGAGTGGCTCTACAATATTCTCCAAAGTTGATTTGCGTAGTGGCTACCATCAAATTCGTATGAAATTGGGAGATGAATGGAAAATAGCATTTAAAACTAAGTTTGGATTATATGAGTGGTTAGTCATGCCTTTTGGGTTAACTAATGCACCTAGTACTTTCATGAGATTAATGAACGAAGTTTTACGTACTTTCATTGGACGATTTGTGGTAGTTTACTTTGATGACATATTGATTTATAGCAGATCTTTGGAAGAACATTTGGAACATTTACGTGCTGTTTTTATTGCTCTACGTGATGCACGTTTGTTCGGTAACCTTGGGAAGTGCACCTTTTGCACCGACCGAGTATCTTTTCTTGGCTATGTTGTTACTCCACAGGGAATTGAAGTTGATAAAGCCAAGATTGAAGCTATTGAGAGTTGGCCGCAGCCCAAAACGGTCACACAAGTGAGGAGTTTTCTTGGCCTCGCTGGATTCTATAGGCGTTTTGTGAGAGATTTTAGCACCATTGCTGCACCTCTCAGTGAGCTTACAAAGAAAGATGTGCCTTTTCTTTGGGGTACCGCACAGGAAGAAGCCTTCACGGTATTGAAAGATAAGTTGACACATGCTTCTTTACTCCAACTTCCTGATTTTAATAAGACTTTTGAGCTTGAATGTGATGCTAGTGGAATTGGATTAGGAGGTGTGTTATTACAAGATGGCAAACCTGTTGCATACTTTTCTGAAAAATTGAGTGGGCCTAGTCTGAATTATTCTACTTATGATAAAGAATTATATGCTCTTGTTCGGACTTTAGAAACATGGCAACATTATTTATGGCCCAAAGAATTTGTTATACATTCTGATCATGAATCTTTGAAACATATTAAAAGTCAAGCTAAACTGAATTGTAGACATGCTAAATGGGTTGAATTCATTGAGACTTTCCCTTATGTCATTAAACACAAGAAGGG
>NW_021229581.1:0-1538 GCF_002162155.2 Triticum dicoccoides | reverse complement strand
CACACATCTATGGAAGCTAATTCGACTAATTTTTGAACTGGTCAGATGCGGGAAAACAGGCAACTACATGGCAGCTATCTGATTGATTCACTTACAGTGCATGCACGTACACAGATCATTATTTGCCTTCGGCCATAGATAGATTCTGCTTACGTATTTTGGAGTGTATTATTGCAGGTTGACTAATTTTATTTCCAAAGCTGGCTTTATACATGGAGATCAATTCAGGCAACAACGCAGCAGGGAGCAAATGGATTCAGTTTTTGCCCATACCTTTCACTACAAAGTACATCGCAGCTCGATGGTTCATCTCAGTTAAAGTAAAGCCAAGCCCGGACCAAAACTTGAGTCATTTTGTAAGCATTCAATGAATCAGTATTCACATTTGCGGAGATCCAGGAGTACAGGCTCCGGCACTTTAAGCAAACAGCACAAGTGCTCCATGCCGCTCCTCTCCAATTCTACCGAAGTCAGATCATTATTTGACTTCGGCCATAGATAGATTCTGCTTATGTATTTTGGAGTTTATTATTGCAGGTTGACTAATTTTATTTCAAAAGCTGGCTTTATACATGGAGATCGATTCAGGCAACAATGCAGCAGGGAGAAAATGGATTCAGTTTTTGCCCATAGCTTTCACTACAAAGTATGTCGCAGCTCGACGGGTCATCTCAGTTAAAGTAAAGCCAAGCCCGGACCAAAACTTGAGTCATTTTGTAAGCATTCAACGGATCAATATTCACATTTGCGAAGATCCAGGAGTACAGGCTCCAGCACTTTAAGCAAACAGCACAAGTGCTCCATGCCACTCCTCTCCAATTCTACGGAAGTGTGTACTACTTTCTCCCTGTTGCTTAAGTTTTTCTTATTCTGACTTCTCATGGTACTTAAATTATACCCAGTTGTGGTTACAGTAATTGTTTCTTTGCTAGAAGGTTGAACTAGGCCTTTCTGTCATCAATTATATGGATGGATTTTGTTCGATCTTAATGACAAAAAGACTCTTCCCCTTTTGGTGACATGGAAAAAAATTGAGTGTCATGTGTGAGATGAGAGAGGCAAATGATATGGCTCTTTATCATGTCGTGCCTGTCGCAACCATGTGTTAGAAAAAATTGAAGTATAGGTATTGTATTATTTTCCTGATTTATACTTGAATCGATACAAACTGCAGTATTGGATTTGGATTAGCCAAGCATCTTCTGTCCAAATATTTTCTACCGGTTTTCTATACTGTTTTCCAATCATGTTGTGAGAGTACGCATGCAGTTTGTATTGCTTACACTAATAGGACAACCAAGATTTGATTGAATTGTTGTACTCCTTACTTTTTGACTTGCGCGTTGAATAATCTTAAAAATTCATGTTCCTTTGATCTGTGATATAAAAGTTCTGCTTTCTTTGTTTTCTGCAAGTTAGGTCTAAAACAATGGTTTGTTATTATACTTCAACGCAATTAGCCTATGGCACACCAATAAGCTAAACAACAACGAACTTATGATGAAGATGTCAAATGATTGGTCCAAGTTCATGTCATA
>NW_021229580.1:0-500 GCF_002162155.2 Triticum dicoccoides | reverse complement strand
GAAAGCCTCGCTGAATTCAGCCCAGGTAGTGACATGGCCCGCTGGGCGCATAGCTCCATAATTCTCCCACCATAGACTGGCGGGGCCTTCAAGATGATATGCAGCAAAGGTGACCTTGTCAGCCTCCGCTACCAGCGCGGAACGCAGTTTGTGAGAGATACTGCGAAGCCAGTCATCAGTGTCGAGAGGCTCGACGGAGTGGTGGAACGTAGGTGGATGCAATTTGATAAAATCACTGAGTGACACCACGTTAGTCCTCTGATGGTGTGCCGTGTTCTGTTCAATACGCTCCAACAAACGGTTGGTCTCCCGCTTGTTTCTCTCAGCTTCCATCATAACCTCGGCTAGTGAAGGAGGATGAGGCAGATTTGCATCCCTGGCTTCACTGCCTTCGGCCTGCTCTTGAGAAGCAGGGTTAGCGCGCGTGTTGACCATCCTAGGTAAACAAGACAATGATTTAGTCAGGATGATAAAATTCCGACATAGGATACAGAATGTAA
>NW_021229579.1:0-3638 GCF_002162155.2 Triticum dicoccoides | reverse complement strand
AAGGCTATAAAATTTCCTATCCAAGTCCTTCCATTTTATTTTTTCTAAAATAAGTTTAAAGCTGGGGATGGGGGACATTGGCCTCCTCATCTTAACACACATAGCTCTGCCTCTGCTAAATATATTGGTATGTTATATATTTTTGAATGTAAATATTGTATATATCAATTGGACCACCCTGGCTGAAAATCCTGGCTACGCCACTGCTTGATCGCACCGTGAATCAACACACTTCTGCCCTCTATGCAAACTAGCTATGGACTCCAAGTGCTCGATCTAACCGCATTTACAAATAAACTTATTGCAGCATGAACTCACATGTCAGACACGCACTTGACTTCATCGTGGCCGAACGACTTCAATCAGTGCAACTTGACAGGCAGATGCTCTCACCCTTTTGAAGGCTACCTCTTAAACAATCTTGATTCGTCTTAGACAATATAGATGGCGCTTGATTCGTCTTAGATGACCCTTGGTTGATCCGAAACACCGCTTGATGTGTCTTTCACAACCCCAGCGGTTTGCCATCATAGAATTCATCTTCGTGGGACAATTCCTTACCATGGCGCGATATTCTTCTTTTTCATCTTTGCCAAAGTGATGTGAGGTGAGATTTATTCAGTGTTCGCTTTGCTCCGGCTGGCTTGAGGAGACCTGCAGCACGGCAGCATAGCCGGAAGACGCGCTTCCACCAGGGAGGAATGGTCTGGTGCAAGGTTTTGGTTACCAAATGAGGTAATTTTACCGAGGGGGACTGATAAATGTGGTTACCACGGTTACCGAGAAATACCGACAAATACCGAGAATATTTCGAGCGAATTTTATATTTGAATTTTGAATTCAAATAAGAAAATGAACGAATATTCAAACCAGAGACCTCTCAGAACAGGAACTAGGTTGCTACCAACATGCCATAACCAACTTTCATTGCATTAATTAGACCCTACATACCTTACTGTAAATCGAGTGTTTAAATTCGAAAATTTCAAAAAAATGGTATTTTTTGCTCGGTATGACGATTTACCGAGGGGCACGGAAATACGTGGTAACCATGGGAAATCTTGAAATTTCGACTGGTAACCAAAACCTTGGTCTGGTGGCCGTTTCCGGTCAGTCTATTTTGGGGAGTATATATGTATGGATGCGGTTGGGTCAGTGGTCGTGGTCGTCACCGCGTTGGTCTTCATATCTCCTCCTCCTCCTTATACTACTACGTTCATTAGAATTAGCGTTAGGTAAACTTTAGGTAGGAGACTGATAATAGACAAGGATGATGTCCTTGTCTTGTTTGTTATGTTATAATACACAGTCAGGCTCATTCATACAAGGCTTGCCCCAGCACTGAGTTACAAGAAATCAGCTTAAGATATCTTGCAATCACACCATAATCATACACATACGTGATTTTTATGCAAAACCTTTCTTTGACCTACTACGACCAGGAACTACCGGCCTGAACCATTTTCTATCAATCCAAAATAAAAACGAGCTATTGTACAACATGGAGATAAGATAATTACAAGGGGAAGAGATCTATAAGAAGACAGAGTACAGAACCAAGAAATAAGAATTAATGCTTACAGAAAATAATTTTTTTTAAAAGGAGGAGGACCCCCGGCATCTGCATCTAGGCGATGCATGCAGCCACTTTTAATTATTTACAAAAGACCTTACAAAGAAATACAACAGTAAGTCCGAAGCCACCATCTAGGCAACATCTGTAGCTACTCCTATCCAGTTGATGAAGGGATGCTGATAGTCTAGGCCTAATACCAAACAGACCTTGCAACCAAGCTTAACATCTAAGACCTGAGGCCCCAACCAATCCACTTGCCGTGTATGGGGCACACACCGGTCCGGCGCACACACAGAGGCCGCCATAGCCAACTGCCACCAATATTTGCTGAATTTTGAAAATATTCATGAATTTTAAAAAATGTTTAACAAATTACAAAAAAATTATCACGAGTCTTATAATTTTCACAAATTTAAAAATCACAATTGTTGAAAAAGTTACGAATTTGAAGTTTCTCACATTTTTCAAAATAATGTTCATGGAGATGAAAGAAAATGAGGAGAAGGCTAGAACATAACCACCAAAAAAACAGATGAAAAAACAAGAGTAACCTACCATAATAAATTGCAAGGAACATTTCAGTAAGTTCCCAAAACCACTGCAATGAAGCCTACAAGGGCTGACCCATTTCGGGAAGTAGCGCGGGGAGAGTTGTGCGTCTGTACCAATTGGCTACTATATAGCGCCTTAAGCGCCAAATAGCATATCTCCATGAAGGGCTTGTACAATCCTGACCCCAGGTCCTGATAAATTGCCCCTGGAGATGTTGTTGTCATCGTCCGTGTGTCGTTGCACAATGGTTTTGAAGAATAATAAAGTAGAGGAGAGGCACCTTGGCATGATTAGAAGAAAGCTCGGGGTTATATCCTTAGATCAGAGAAAGTCTACACACAGACCTATAATCTGTACCACGTAGGAAGAAAGCGTAGTTTAGTTAGCCTGTTAATCTCTCTTCGATGAGTAACTTGCATGCTTCACTAAAATCTATGTTAATGGTTTTCCATGTTTAGTTTCGTGTAGAACATTTTAATGCATACACTCTCAAGAGCACTTTTATAAATCAGATGAAACCAAATGCATTCCAAATGAGCATATAATCATATGTATGCAAATGTAAAGTCGATAGTATGTTTATCTATCATTAGGAAGTAGTATAAGCAATGTCATTTCAATACTAATTACAGAACATGTACATGTTATTAGTTTATTACCGAACACAACTTACAAGTCGAATTTTTAATAGTCAAATTTATACTTTAGAAGTTTCTATATCTATGCTTACCAACAATATACTAGATTCACTATTAAGATACTAGTTAGACAATAAACTAGAGATCTCTATCATTATTTTTGATGATGCTAAATATGCACAAACACATAAAGACACACATAAATATTCTACACTCAATAATTAATGCAGTTGTCAAAAATCAATTTAAAAAGTTTTTTCACACAATTTTAATTTAGTAGAAGGACTTTAATGATATAAATTACAATTGCATAAGAAAGTGCATTATAATTAATATTTGACACCATCATTATATGATTAGTATGGTAGTTAAAAAATAAAAATTTATATTCTTTAATACTATAGCATGATAAAAATGACTTTTAAAAAGTATTAAAATTTAATATAAAAATATTGATCTCAAATACATTTGAGTCGAAAAGTTTCTTTGATTGATCTTGAAAGATAAAATACATAACTTAGCCTCATCAATGAAGCGACTGAGAGCGTGTTGTGTTCTATAGTAGAGTATTTATGATATGGACAAAACTAATAATTACAATGATAATATTGATACAATTGGATAAAGAACTCAGCTATCTTTTCATCTCTACTTACTTATAGAAGAGCAAATATTTTCTCTCTTTGGTACACTCCACTAAATATATAGAGAGGACTAACCACCTCACGTTCTGACCCAATTAAAAAGTTTAACTGTTTTCAGATTTGTCTAACCCATGACTAAAAATAACATTAGCAATTAACTAGGCGGACCAACACTAAACAGACGAAAAGAAGTGATGAAAATAAAGTAAATGTGATCTTTATTAAAAG
>NW_021229578.1:0-5865 GCF_002162155.2 Triticum dicoccoides | reverse complement strand
GCGCTAGGCTGGGCCGGCAGGTGGGCCGAGTTGCAGGCGCCAGGTAAGTTTCCTTTCTGTTTTTTTTTTCTTTTTCTATTTTTCTGCAACTTTGTTGAATTTTTAAAAATACCTAGGCAACTCCTAAAATCACCAAACTGCTTCTGGTCCATAGTTGGATTATTTCCAACATGAAACATTTCAGTTTAGGAATATTTGAGCATTTGAAATATTTTATATAATTTCAAATGCCCAAATTCAAATACTTATCATTTAATCCAAAGACCCTAAGATGACCTAGAAAATTGTGCAACACTTTTGGCAGAGGTTCTGAACCAAGACAAAAATGATGGACATTTTAGAAGGGCATTTCAGGTTCATTGAAAAAGTTTTTAGTAAACCCTAGTTGGTTTCAGAGGGGGCTGGGGGTTCTGGCATCCCCATTTCAAGTTTCTGATGAAAGAGTAGACATGATGCAACACTCTAATGCATGAACTAGCTAGGGTGTGACAGACCAACAGTAAGTAAAGGGAAGGGAAGGATGAAACCAGTGACTCGTTGAAGACAATGATTTGTTGGACCAGTTCCAGTTGTTGTGATAATTGTACGTCTGGTTAGGGCGGCTAGGTATTTAAACCTGAGGACACACAGTCCCGGACACCCAGTCTTGAACATGCAGCTAAGGACACCCAGTCCTCACTGTATTCCCCTTGAACTAAGGTCACACAGACCTCGCCCAATCACTCTGGTAAGTCTTCAAGTTAGACTCCCAAACCTTCACAGACTTCGTTCACCGGTGATCCACAATGTCTCTTGGATGCTCAGAACACGACACCTAACCGGCTAGAGGATTCATAGTCCTCAAGTGTAATAAGTCTTCAGATCACACAGACAAGAAGACTTAAGTGATGCCTTAACACTCTTTGGCTCTGGGTGGTTAGGGCTTTATCCTCGCAAGGAATTCTCTCTCAAAGGCTTCGAGGTGGGTTGCTCTCAAACGACAAAAGCCATACTCTAACTCTGAGCAGCCAACCGTTTATGGTTGTAGGGGTGGGATATTTATAGCCACTGGGCAACCCGACCTGATTTATCCAAAATGACCCTGGGTCACTAAGGAACTGACACGTGTTCCAACGGTCAGATTTCAAACACACACGGCAACTTTACTTGGGCTACAAGCAAAGCTGACTTGTCCGACTCTGGACAAGATCCGCTCTCATAGTCTTCACTCGAAGACATAGGTTTTGGTTAAGCATCACTTCAGTCATTCTGACTGGTTCTCTTGGACCCCACTTAACATTACGGTGGTTCCTATGACTCAACAAAGAAGAAAAGGAACTACGAAAGACCTAAGTCTTCGAGCTCCATAGGCTTCATGCGATGTCTTCTCTTGTCATAGACTTCAATGTGAATATCTTCATATACCACCTTTGACATCAATGTCTTCATACATTTTTAGGGGTCATCTCTAGTAGGAAAACCGAATCAATGAGGGACTTCTACCTGTGTTATCCTGCAATTCTCACAAACACATTAGTCCCTCAACTAGGTTTGTCGTCAATACTCCAAAACCAACTAGGGGTGGCACTAGATGCACTTACAATCTCCCCCTTTTTGGTGATTGATGACAAACTAGTTGAAGTTTTCAACGGGGAATATAATATGTGAAATTGTAAAGGATAAGGAATTGTCTTCATAAGCTGTGAGGGCTCCCCCTGAAGATGTGCATATAAGTAATTTGCTTTTGGAATGCAAATGCACATGGCAGGTTGTGCTTGTGGAGATCCTCTTCAACTTATGATGACAATCCACAATGCATGTGAAGGTATGTGAAGATAATGACATGCATAATGGAAAATGGATGTCTGCAAAATGATCTAAGTGCGGAATTTATCATCGCATCACAAAGTGGCAAATAAGTAGCAGACGACCATCAAGTTTAGGTGTTACAACTCAAAGAATCAAAAGTATCAAAATGAGAGTTGTAAACACGAGGCAAAATATAAAGCAACCGCCCATGTGGACCCGCTTGAAGACTATCAAACTCATATGCTTCTCCCCCTTTTGTCAGTAAGGACCAAAAAGGTTTGAAGACATAGAGCATCTACTCGTTCCCATGAAGAGTAGGTGAAGCAGTAGGGTCGTCGGTGGTGTTCGGCGGTGCAGAAGAACTTGGAGCAGTGTCGAAGCATGCTGAAGGAGGTGGCGGTGAAGTAGGATCGTCTTCGTCCTCGATCACTCTGGCATTCATAGTTGCAGTAGAGGAAGAGAACTCAGAGTCTTTAAGAGATGGAGTTTGTCGCAGCACTGCCCTTCGAGGAGGTGTGGAGTCAAACTTGAAACGTTCAGAGAAGCCATCTTCTTGAAGATCATCTTCAGAGCACATAAGCGTCAGCCCTTTCCATGTGCGTCGAGAGGTTTCATGGGAAACAAAGGCATTCTTGGTGGCAAGATTGCGAATGCGGTTGACATCCACCAAGAGGCTTTGCATTTGGCGCTTCAGCCAGTCATGATGTCTATCCTGTTTCTGATGAAGAGCCACCAGAAGCTCTCGGTCATTAAGGACACGAGTGTGCTTCTTGGGTCGTTGGGCAATTGTGCTATCGGTGGCTTCAGTAAAGGCAGGATGTGGTGCACGTGTAGTTCTAGCCAACGGATAAACACGAGTGACTGCTTCAACTCCTTCAATGTTCCGAGAAAAGGTTTGATGCTCCGCATTCTGAAGACTAAGAGGCTCCTTGGCAGGCTCAGGATAAATGGCTTCAATGGACATATCCACATCAGGAAGAAAGATCTGATGATTGCAAGCAGATGGCTGATATGAGATGGCGGAGTGGAGTTTAATCAGCCGCATTATCCATGGAGCGTAGAACTTCAAGCCAAATAGATCAGAGCCTGATGCAGCAAGTTGGTGGATGAAGAAGTCCTGTGCATTGAAGCATTTGTCATGAAGAATATAGAAGACCAAAGTCTTCATTGCACCTTCCAGCTTGGCATGTGGAGAATGTCCTTTGACGGGCCAGAGAGTTCGCCTTATGATGTGATAAATAGTCCGTGGCAGATACTCAAGGTCTTCAACAAGGAACTCCTTAGGATATGTAGCATCTTGTGGCAATGGCTTCATCATACTGAGCATCTGACTCATGTTTGGTTCAAGCTTCTGAAAGATGCTCTCCATAGCTTCACTGTGAAGCTGACAGCCAGGTTCGTAGAGATCGCCAGGAGTGGGCAGACTAGTGAGGTCAATGATATCAAAGGCTTTGGCTTCGTGATGAACATTTCTTGTCATCCACTCCAGGACCCAAGTCTTAGGATCTCTGTTGTACCCACGGATGTGAAGTGTGGCATAGAATTGAAGCAGCAACTCTTCATTCCAGTGCTCTTGGTCGGTGACAAATGGCAACAGTCCAACCTCTTTGAAGCAATCCAGAGCTTCTTCCAGACAGGGCAGACCATCTATTGCTTCGATGTCAAGACGCTTATGTGGGAAGATGCGACCTTGATTGTAAAGAATGCAGGAGTAATAGCTTCGCTGCGGATAGCTCCAGAACCGATCAGAAGATATTCTTTCCCTTGAGTAGGGGTTCTTGGAGCTATTGAAGAAGGTGTTGTCTGCTTTGAAGCCATTGACATTGAAGGATCCAGGTGCTGATGCAGGACCTGGAAACCTGGGCAATCTTGGGATTGGCTTCTGTACCTGAGGCTTGTGCTCAACATGATAGTCAAACTGAGGACTAGCAGCAGGCGCAGGAACAGGAGCAGTAGTATCATTGGCTTCACTGACTTCTGGTGCTTTTGTTGGTGTAGGCTCCACATTGGCTTCAGCCATGACAGAGTCAGTGGCTTCATTGGTGTTGGTGGTGGCAGCCTCACAATTCTCAACCTCCACTTGATGAGCTGGAGGGTCGGTCACAGTCACGTTCTCCTTGAGAATAGCTTCTTGGTGAGACGGGGGTATAGGAACTCTTGGGGTTTCTTCTTCATCGGCTGATGCAGCCGGAATGTCTTCAGCAGCTTTAGCTTCAGACTCGGAGACTGGAGGCCTTGGTCCTTTGCGAAGCCTGCGTAACGCTGGCGACGCCTGTGGAGTTGGAGTTGGCTGGGCCTCAAAGTCATCTTCCTCTTGTGCTTGTGGGTGATCAGCCCATGATGCATCCTGAGCAATTGGCGTCAGAGGACGACAATTGCTGATGAGTTTGCTGTGCGTTAGCACAGGCGATGATACCTGTTGGTGCTCGAGCTGAGGAAGAACTGCATCTTCTTGAGGAAAGTCTTCAGCAGCGGTGGGATCAGCTACTGGAAAGTCTTCAGCTTCATGAGCCTCTATGAAAGCGGGCTCATGGACAGTCAGTTGACGCTCTTGATGTTCAGCATCAGGGTGAACCATAGAGATGGGTTCAACAATTAAGGGCTCTGTGGGAGCAGCCCGTTCCTTCTTGGTCTTCCGCTTCTTCTTGGAGGGAGCAGTAGGAGAGGCTTCAGGATGTTTCCTTTTTCTGGCTTCAACCTCAGCAGTCCTCGTCTTCTTTAGTTCTGAAGTGGTTGACCTGGCCTTTGGCTTCGAGCCAGTCATCCTAGTTGGGAAGACAATGGGATCTGCTTCTTGCCTTGGTGCGTCGGGTTCGTCCATAGCGGGCGCGTTCTTCTTCTTTGCAGCCATCCTGGGGTCGATGCCAGGACGCCCAAGGGCCTTGCGCTTCTCAGCCTCATTGTAGGCTTGCACACACTTGTCAGCCAGGCTCTTCATGCGCTCACGAGAACCTCGAGATTCTTCACGCTTCTTGAGAAAGGCTTCTTTAAGCTCGTGCAGCATGATCTTGAAGTTCTTGACCTCTTGCACGCTGAGCTTGGCCATATGCTTCTTGAACTGAGCTTTCTCAAAGTCAATCTTCTGCTTCAGTTTGATGATGCGCTGAGCTAGAGCTAGCTCTGAAGCAATGGCGCCATGGAAGGCGACACTAAGACCAATGGGAAGTTGCAGGTCTTCAAAGCTGAGGTTGGGCGTTTCAAACCACTCATCAATGAAGTTGTGGATGATTGCCACGTCAAAGAGAGGCAAATTGTTGAAGATTTCTGCTTCTTCTTTGCTCTTGATCAGTTGCTCAAGAGCGTCATCTGCAAGATCTTCATCACTGGACAGATCAATGGCATCGTTGCGCAGAATAGCAGTAGCTGTCAGTTCTTGGCCGGTGTGTGGCAGAGGCATCTTGACCCTCTGGGGCTTGGAGACGCGTGACAAGTCTTTAGACTACACACTGTCTTCAGGAGGTGCAGTGGCTTCGCCCGTGAGATTTTTGGTGCAGAGGCAGGCTTTGAAGCTTTTGGCTATTTCAGTTTCTTTGGCTTCGGCGCTGCAGGCGCTTCATCTGATTCAGCGTCATCTGCAGGCTCATTCACGGCTGTCCCTTGAACCACGATATAAGTGATGAGACCTTCCAAGTTGTAGAAGGGCCCAAGAAGATAGGGTTCAGCTTCGCGAGTTCCATCAGCACGGGGAGCAGAGGGACGAGGGTTGAAGTGTAATCCCAAAGACTTCTTGTTCTGCTTCGCTGAGTTCTTGGCAAACTGGAAGTTGCGCTTGAACAGATTGTTGTCACGACACCATAGTAGTGACGATGGGTGTGCATCTGTAGGCTGTGGCCTACGGACCATGCAGGGATAGAAGCCTTGTTCAATGGCTTCTTCTCTGGACCTGGGTTGAAGATTCTTGTATAGGATGTCTCCCCACGGTCGCTTGATGGCATTTTTCTCAGCATATTCTTGGGTCACAAACCGGTATTTGAACCATTGTTCTGCCCAATATCTTCGAATCCATTGGATTCGGGTCTTGCGCTGATTGTAATCCTCTTCAGGATCTGTCTTGTAAAGCTCTAAGAGGTCATCAGG
>NW_021229577.1:0-727 GCF_002162155.2 Triticum dicoccoides | reverse complement strand
CCTTACTAACTCCTCTTGTTTGGGAGCTCTGTGGTGGAGATGGTGTTGTGTCAACAGGAACTGGGTTACTATCGGCTGGGGTTGGGGTTAGATTGGGTGAAGCTGGTTCTCTGTCCATCGTAGTAGGGGTACAATCTGCGAGAGTTTGGGTTATGTGTGGTAGGGCTGGTTCTTGTGCATGTACAACCGGGGTGCTATCTCCACCAAGAGGTAGCACTGTTTTATTTGAAGACCGTGTTTTTAGTCCGCTAGATACTGGCATCACCCGCTCCAATTCAAATGGCTGATAAACAGGAAACATAGTTGAATGTACAGACATTGTATGAGAGACAGATGAAATAGATAGTGTGGAAAAAGAGGGCACGAAATAGTTGACATGTATATTGTTTAACTAAAACAGATAGCATGACATAATTTCACATATATGATGTCTATCTAAACTGGATAGCATAGCATAACATAATTCAAAGATATGATGAATAACTAAACATGATCGCATGACATAATTCACCTACATGTTATCTAAGTAATCAGGATCGCATCATTTAATTCACATATGTGATTTATATGCTAAACAGAGGGCATTCGATATGATGTCTGAACTAAGAACATGGTGTTGAATATTGTGTATATGATGTCTAAACTATGCAATACAAGACACCGTATGCATGATATGAGCAGTATAACCGTGCCAAGTTAGAGCATACACCTCAGTGGGGGAATAGGA
>NW_021229576.1:0-418 GCF_002162155.2 Triticum dicoccoides | reverse complement strand
AAAAATAACAAATGAAGTCAGAAAGGTTGTAAATTGATAATGTGGCTTTGAATGGTGCATTTTGAACACAGAAAAACAAGGGGGTTCAAATAAGTTCAAAAAATGAAATCCCTTTGTAACAGACGAGTTTCCGTATGAAACCTGATACTTCGAAGGAGATTGTCTGTTTTGTACACGAAGTGCATCCAGTTTTTGCCTTAAGCCTCTCTACTTTCTTGCATATGTGTGTGAAATGATGATGCCATGCCAACTTGGAACCTTATCAGAGTTCATTTCAAATGCTTTTCAATTTCATGGTCTTATAGCTCAAAATAATCAGTAAATGCATGAAAAATAACAAATGAAGTCAGAAAGGGTTGTAAATTGATGATGTGGCTTTGAATGGTGGATTTTGAACACATAAAAACAAGGGGGTTCA
>NW_021229575.1:0-710 GCF_002162155.2 Triticum dicoccoides | reverse complement strand
GTGGGTGGTGGGGCTGCTCGAACGGAGGTGGACATTGGCGATGCATCCAAGAACTACAACGTTGGTCACGTACTTGCGAAGTTCAGCATAGGAAGAGACAGGGAACGACATAGAGGAGATGGCCCAAAGAAGGGGGTCATTGTGGTGTCGGGCGGATGCAAGAGAGAGGAGGCTAGTTTGTGGCATTGGGGGCAGATGGTGGTGCGGTGCCCACCACACAAGATCACGATCCACGGTTGGATAGAGGTGGTTGGGGAGGGATGGGGTTGCGTGGGATATACAAAGGGGTTTTGTGCAAAAGAAAAGAGCGGAGCGGCAGGAGCTTTTTTTAAAATTGTCATCGCTGGCCTTGCATGCGCTACATATAGATCTAATGGTCCAATGTGTGCCTACGCCTGCTCTTTTGGATCTCACCAAACAAATTATGTTCAAATTTGGTTCGACTTGTTCTAGTAGTACTTGGCTTCTTTTCTTTGTGATGTACCATAGATAGCTATACGTCCACGCGTTGCCCCGCCTCAATAAATAAATGCCCCCAGACGCCAGCGCTACCCACCCAACAACCACTAAATCTGTCATCTTTTTCTCTCTCCCGCCGTTGTCGCAGTTCTAGTGTTTCCCTGCTCCCCAATCCATCCCGACCCCGCCCCCATCTTGGATCCTATACTGTTGGCGACCGCGGAAGCTAGCAAGAAGAAGATGATCACCCT
>NW_021229574.1:0-2251 GCF_002162155.2 Triticum dicoccoides | reverse complement strand
GGGGGGGGGTGCTAGGCATGACATCATGCTACCAGGTCATCAAAGGACCAATGTTATAACTCTTGAAAATATGTTCCAACCATCATATCTGACCGAGATTCAGATCCGATTGGTGTCAGGATACCTCAGACTTAGGATACCTGAGAAGAAAAGGTGCAACACAAATAGACGAAATGACATTTCAAAATTCTCAGGAAATGAACTACGGGAGCGGGTTCTTGAAGCAATAGTTCATCCTTAACCCAAGGAGGGGATGAGAAGGTGGCTGATGGGCTCAGCGACAATTCATCGAGGATTCCAAACGGATGGATTTCCACGATAATGTGAACAAGAAGATGACATTTGTCAGCTTGAATGGTATAATGATGTATGCTCGTGGAAAACATACACAATTAAACATTGGTGGAAAGGTGCACCCGAAATATGGGCTGGGTTGCATGACCAACGTCGGAATGGTGATTCAATAATCAATAGTCTAAGAATTTCACTTCAAAGCAAGAGGCTTGCTAGAAGTTTTGAATTCACACGTCATAGCTCAATTGTCGGTATTCCGGTTGAAAACAATACGGGGGCCAAGGAATGAACGAAGATGGCAAGAAGTATTATGATATCAAGAATTCTTAAGAGGTGTGAAATTCTCACCACATCCTTGACAAAAGGAGATGGTAATACTTCCGAGGTAAGGAAGATCAACTGCTGGGTAGCAGGGAACTCAAGGTATAACACCAAACATGAACAAGCTCGTGTTGGTGGGAAGGCAATAAAGTGGTCGACGATAATACAATTCATCGAGGGCAAGGATGGTATTTCTCATCAGGAATTCAATTGATATCCTGGATGAGCTCAGGATGTTGATGGTCACGACACCTTTGTCGCGAGAGTTCATGAAGATGTAATCGATCGGCGACGACATCAAGTCAAAGCAATGATGAAGTGAAAGATTATTGGAACCAAGGGTACGATACAAACTCGAAACCAAGCCTTTTGTTCAAGGCGAAATGATATGACGATGAGGATTGACGTAAGGTTGGTTCATCGTCATAAATTGTGCTTCGAGAAGAAGGACCGGGTAGCACAGTTAAAATCACCACGACAATGATATAGCCAAACAGGCTAGGAATGGCGTGATCGGGTACAAACTCGTACTTATAGAAGCTTACTGAAGAGTTGTTGAACCGTAGTGCGGACTCGGTTCAGTTATCGGTGTCTTTGAGTGTTTAATAACTCAGAGCCCGTGAAAAGTTGGAATCAGTGGGAATGTAGCACTTGATGAAGAACTCATAAGAAGTTATGCAGTTCCATGATAATCTCGAGATACCAGGGGGTAATACTCGATGACAGATCAAAGTAGAAGTTGACTGGGGTTATTGCTCTACAGAAGACAAGTGCTAAAACTTGCACGAGAAATGGTATTTAAAAGAGAACATGGTCGGAACCACGATTGCAAAAGGCCAGATCCCAGATATAAGATGAACTTATAACAAAGGAGTAATTAATTTAAGAGAAGCTTTAATAACAAGATCTACATCGTGTCCATGGGCATGAACACAAAGTTCAAGGTCGACTCCCACTTCTCCAATGCATAACCTTTCATTCACCTCTCGTATTTCGAAGATGACAATAGTTGTTGAAAGTTTTACCTGGTGCAATACCAGATAAGTATGACTCGTGAAATCTTTCGGGTTCACACCGGTGAGGTAAGGCGTTGGTTCAATCCCATCAGGGCTTCTTACGATCATATAACATAAGCTTCAAGGGTAAATATCACCAACTCGAAAGCAGAGCATGGTTGACAAAGGGAAAGGATACAATTTACCAAAGGCATTATGTATCGGAGAAAGAACTCACAAAGCGACTAATTATGAAGGACACTATCGGGTAATAATCCAACAGTGGATATGGCGATCCACAATGGGGCTGATATGAGTATCGATACCCAATCAGAGGAAGAAAGATTGCAAATGCATCGATTTATAGAACAGCTGAATAGTTCAACGCTTAATTAGCAAAGTAATTATGATTTTCAAATCAAGGGATCAGGAGAAAATGCTCTGATCAAGAATGGATAAGCTGAATAGACTTAGGGGTACAATCAATGACAATTGGATTTGTTGAGAACCAATTCCAGTTAAAAGAATGGCAGCTCAGTGAGAAAGGTAATCTATAAGGATCAAAGATGATTGCGGGTATTCGCAAACATATTGAGTCAACAGACTCAAAATGATAATGACAAGGAATGTCATTAAGACTA
>NW_021229573.1:0-647 GCF_002162155.2 Triticum dicoccoides | reverse complement strand
TGCCGGGGCGGGGCCGGTGGCGGGGGCAGCGCCGGGCGTTGGCCGCGACGCCGGGCGGCGGCGGCGGCGGCGGTGGATCTCTGGTGGCGTGTGGCGTCGGGAAGAAGAGAGTGAGAGGAGTAACGGGAGGGTGGGGGGGCTGGATCGGTCGTTAGTTAGGTTAGGCTACTTAGCCTTTGCCGTCCGCCAAGCCTTTGTCGTCCGCCTTTTTTTTATTTTTGCCGTCTGCTAGCGGACGGCAAAGAGGGGGCCGTTAAGTTTTTTCTAATCGGCTCGTTAGTGGGGGCCACCTCTCTCTTTGCCGTCAGCCAGCTGATGGCAAAGATTCTTTGTCGTCAGCCAGCGGACGGCAAAGAAGTGATAGATGGTAAAGACCTTCTTTGTCGTCTGCCAGTTGTTTGCCGTCTGCTTTTTGGTAGTTGATGGCAAAGACCTTCTTTACCGTCTGCTAGCGGACGGCAAAGAACTGGCAGACGGCAAATTTCCTGATTCCAGTGTTCCAAGGCCATGTCTGTACATTCTAGGCTCGTCAAGTGTAACCCGAGTATTCAGCATGTGCAAAACTGTCTTACACCCGTTGTATTTGAACGTAGAGCTTATCACACCCGATCATCACATGGTGTCTCTGCACGACGAACTGTCGCAAC